>NC_045743.1:23003078-23010015 GCF_008692095.1 Etheostoma spectabile | reverse complement strand
CTGCGGAGCTGAAAATCCCTCTCTTTCTCCTCCCTCTCTACCTGAAGACGCATTAATCACACCCTCAACCTGGCATCCAGCTTAGAACACGGAGACGATTCCACCGACATGGGGTCGAATTTTGGTAAAGTGACAGGCGGTTGACCGACATAAAAAAAAAAAAATCTGCCAAGTCGCATTTAACCAAGAACATGTGCCTGAACCCACGTTCACCCAGAATTCTACTGGTTACTATGTTATGACTATAACAAACCCCACGTTCAACCAGAAAATCTATCTGGTTCTATTTAAGGACTACAAACCAGTTAAAACAAACGCTGAAAGCTGCAGAAACCCAACGTTGACGAACCTATCCGCAGACCCCGATTAACTGCCTGCCTGACGGAGCGGAGCGGGAGCGAGAGGAGATAGGCCCAGTAAGATATAGAGTGAGAGAGAGTAGAGACTTTGAGAATGCAGGAGGGAGCGCATTTCTTTTTTCTTTTTCAACCTCCCAGTGTCTTCTTGCTTTTGGACACTGTGTTTTCAGGAGCCTTGAATTCATCACACACTTAAAATCTCTCACTCAATCACTGTTTGTTTGTATTCTCTCGGTCGGGTGTTTCAGCTCTCGTTCGGCTTTGGATGCACTGGCAATCTTTTTATTATAAGGCATTATTAGACTCTCTTTCCTACCTTCTTTGACCCCTACATCGTGTCCCGAGGTCGCAGTGACAAATCCACCTGCGCTCACAGGATCTTTTTTTTTTGACAGTCCCTAAAGCCCGCCCTGACTCGTCAAAAAGGCTTTTAATTTGGCAGTGCCCCATCTGCATGGAAGCAGCTTTCACATGAACTCCGTTGAATGATTTGGTCCCATTTTATTCCTTTAAAAGGCTTTGTTAAAGGACCTTACAGAAGGCATTCTGTAGGTCACTGTTTTTTAAATTGTTTAGACCCTGGATTTTATGATAACATTGTGTGTGAATAATAGGGGAAATTGTGTTTATGGATTTACATGTAAGTGTCTCGGTCGATCTGAAACTGCTGCTGCACTGCCAGGAACGCTCTTGTAAAAGAGATTTTTTAATCTCAAGGAGTTTTTTAATCCTGTTAATAAGGTTGGAATGGAATGAATTTCTCCAGGTGTGTGTTGATTGATCCACGGTGTTTGTAGGGGGAGGGGGGGGGCGCTGTGTTATTCACAGACGTGCGCGCGGCCGTTGGAGATTTGTTTCAATCCGGAGCCGGAGCTTAGACTCAATTACTCATAAATACTTGTACTCTGCAAAAGTGCTTTATCCGACCGGATTACCGCGTTTCAGGCCGAGGATTTCGGATCACCCCGTATATTTCTAGCCATAATAGATATCTTATACTCTAGTCTATCCACCCATCCTGTCATGATGTGATCAGTCCTCTGGTAACATTGTTTTTTTAGCAGTTGTTGCATGGTTGTCATGGTCTACTCATCTATCTATCTTCTATCTAAGCTAGCATCTAGCTTCTATCTATCGATCCTATCTATCTAATCTATCCATAGTATCTAGCGATCAGCTATCTATCTATCTATCGATCTATTCTATCTATCGATTATCTATCTATCTATCTATCTATGTGAGTACTATCTATCATCTAGCTATCTATCTCAATCTAATCTATCGATCCATCTATCTATCTATGTATATAATCTATCGAGCTATCAGCTACTATCTATCTTCTCGATATTATCTATCGACTAGCTATCATTATAGTACTATCTAATCTATCTATCTATCTATCTATCTATCTATCGATCTATCTAGCACTGACACACCATATCTTTCTTGGCACACTTTCATTTTTTTCTGCTTTTTTTGCTCTGTCGCCAGTTCTTTTCCTTTCTATTGTCATCTTTTCCCTGTCTCTCATGGCGATTATCTGTACATTGGTACGATCACCACCTCTAACACACCCACCTATGTTCCTTCGCACTCTATTTTTGTTCTCTGTCGTCTTTCCTTTCCTTTTCCCTCTCCCTCGCTCACCCTTTTTGCCCCGTCTTCTCTTTATTTCTTATGGCTTCATTTATACTATCTGCTGTGTCTGGCCCCGCTGTGATCCTCCTATTAGTTTTGCCCTGGCTGACTGTCTTCCCCACTGCTCTTGGCCACCTTCCTGAAATCACCGCTCTGTGTATATCTCTTTTTCCACCTTTGTGGAAAACTTTGCTCGACTCGTTTACGGTAACGTTAAGGCAGGCTTACACACAGATCTATGGGAACACAAAGAGTTAAACAGTGACCTACAGGTATTCAAAAGCACAAAGAAAAAGGACTGCATCATCCTGCCGCCTCTTGATTACCAGGGTTGTAGTAACGGTTTAATCTGGTTCGTCCCTTAATTACACAAGTCCAGTAACTACAATCATCCCAGATTACAAAAAAAATATGGGTAATCAATAACAATTACATTGTTCGGATTACCTGATTACATATAACTCATACAAACATGCAACGTTTTTATGACAACCTAACTAATGTTTTAATTGACAAGCAGTTCATTTTGTCGGTCCCCTAGATGTCAATTCCATCATTTCCTCCATTTGACAAGACATGGGTCAAATCAAAACCAGGGAGTGAGCCGCTCTCACTACCGTAGTTCCCGTGGCGCCATTTTATGCTACAAAGCCTCACATGTCAAGCTAGCATTCATTGACTGCCATTCATTTTGGGCGCCACTTGACAGCAAATAACTTTAGCATCTGAAGCGCTTAAAGACTCTATTTGTGCATGTTATTATTTCTAAGAAACAACGATTATGAATGGCTCCATTAACCTTTCAGCTCACTTATGGCTCGGTTTGTAAACTAGGCTAACAATTGTGTCATAACCACGGGACCTTGCGGTTGCATATCCGATAAATCACCGTATGCCGGAAAATCACACAGACCTAGTATTGTACTCGCAGTAGCTTTTTAGTGTTTAATTACTAACGTTACAAGCATGTTAGTTACGAGTAATTAACCTGTGTCTGTTGATCTCCTAACATACTGTTCCCTGCGCTCTCCCGTCTCTGCTGATTGGTACTGATGAGATTTCTCTTGGCACAGCTACCAGAAGACGTTCATAAAGTACCCACTTCACACTCTCACGCTCAGTTCAAGGCTCGCAGTAACACCTTAAGCCATACACGGAAACAGTGCTTCTATTTCCTTCACTGGTCGCTGTCGCAAACAACGGGATCTGTTGTGCTTTCTTTACTGTCTATGATCAAAACTCAAGATGGAGGATTGTCAATGTCGAAAGACAGACTTGTTTCAGTGGGAAAATGGTGTTCACTAGGTTGCAATATGCCAACACTTCTATTAAGACAATGGAAATTGAAAATGTGTATGTTGTGTGCAAGTATTGTCACAGGCACTACATCTACTTCAAATCTGAAGAAACACTTTGTGGTAAATTGAACGTGACAGGAAACATGCTCGCATCATTCAAACATCACTAGCTTGTCAGTTGTCCAGTGATGAATCGAAAATGGTTTCATTTAGTTCACCATTTAATGAGGTAAATATTTTTGCTTTGCCACATCAGTATGGATAATGCAGCGAGGTTAGCTAAACGTCGAGGCAAAGTCAACCGCCAATTGGATGATTATTTAATGGGCTTTTAAAAGGTTTCTAAGCCATGTCACGCGTTTTTGTTTAACACCAAGTGCCATGTAAATTTGTAAGTCGTAATGGATTACATTTCAAAGTATCTACCCAACACTGTAGATGATGTATAATGCCATTGTGTCCATACTGTATGTATTTCTACCTCATATCTGTAGAAAATTGCCCAAAACCCAAAGTAACAGTGTCCAGAGATCCGGTGTAAGTCCAAAATAAAAATAAATACAGGCGTTAATACCTCTTTGTCTGCCATCCGAAATTAGTAGACAAGGTGTCTTGTTTAAAATGTATAGTTTTCTGTTATATGCAAACCGTCCCAAGTAGATTTATTTTTTGCAATGCCGGCTATGGGCTGCTTTTGTGGAATTCATTGTTTACAGTCATGGATGCAAGAATCCTAATAATTTTTGTGCGTGTTAAAGGTGTATGTTGGTTGTGGGGTCTTTATTTTCTTTATTTATTCTGAATTGTTTAGTGATGTACTTTATGTCTACGCTCCCCTGACAAACAGGTTTCATCTACTATATTACTTCTGTCTGAAACCAACCAGCCACCAATTACAACAATTTGCTGACGGTAACTGCATGTGTCCCTTGCTTTCCTGTTCTTCAGATGTGGCGGTGCCTTCACCCTGACAAACGATTGTCCCCTCATGTACTGACACACTCGTCCAGGTTCTTCCCCAAAGCATTTCCCTGGAAGCCATCCAGGAGGTGGAGAATGCGGTCCGCGGGCAATGGAGCCACGTGCCCGGATGACTACATAGGAGGCCCTACCAGATCCAGACCCAGAGCGCTTTCTTTTCCCAGCAGGTTAGACAGACAACACACACATACCCATGTTGTTTTTTAGTTCTCCCTGCATCGCTGTATGTTGACGTGCTGGTGCTGTTACAGGCTACCATGTGACACTGTTATGGCCCCTATTTTACTTACTCTGAACAAATACTGAAATATTCAACGAATAGCAGATTAGTTTAAGCAGTTCTTATCCAACTCATGGCCTAACAAGCTGGCATGATGACTTCTTCTTGACAGACATTTATTCACGTAGGTGAAGCCTAACTTCCTGTCCCAGCCATTGCCGCACTTTCTCTTGTCTGTGCAGTTGCAGGCGATTTTGCAGTCCTCACTAGGACACAAGGAAAAGAAAGGAGGAATGAAACAAAACTAACTGACCCTATTAAATGTGAGAAAACCTGGCCGCCTGTTTATTGCCAGAGTTGTTTCTGCGGTAAGATCATGTTGGATGACCCGCCTGTCAGTCATCATGGAACACTTAAATTGTGATAAAGCATCTTTTACCCAATGCTTCTTGTCATCTTGGTTTCCGGTGCAGTTTTAGTGTTACTGTTCCATGACTGTCTTTGTGGTGTGTAATAGAAGATGGCTGGCATTTGTGTCTGTGCTCACGTATGTACACTCACTTTCACACTCACTTGGTTTGCCTGTTAACTATACTATATCTGATACTAATTATACAACTACATGACTGCAGCAATTTGTGCCTAACATATTATCTGCTACAGAAAGTATATCTACCCAAGGTTTGCAAAGATGGTTGCGCTCCGTCTAAGTCATCAACAAATCCTCCTGGCCACCTGCACTTTTTATTGGCTTTCTCAAATTCCCATCAGGACCCTTTCTCTGGTTGTATGTGAGGGAAACTGTAAGGGGAGTAAGATTCAGGAGAGTATGATCCCTACACTCATTCCTCCGATTGGAATAGAACTCTTCAGAGATACGGAGATCTTTGAGAATACGTTGATAATTAGGGTCCTGTGGAACAGCATTACTGTGGAACCCTTTTTTTTTTTTTGTAGATCTCTACAATCAATAAAAAAAAAACCATTAGAGGCAGTTTTGAAATCTCCCCCTTTTCCTGTATTCTGCAAAATACAATTAAGTGCTCATCAGCAGCCGCAACCGTCTCACAAGCATAATTTAGAAGAGAAACCCTGTTTGTATTCACTTTTTAATGTTAATTGCGATAATGCTAGTTTGCGAGCATATTTGCTTCTCATAGTACAAACAGATTGTCCTGGCGGACGCAGAGGACAAAGGCATGATAAGACCAGAATTGCTGTAAAATTTATGGTTTAATTCACAGACGTTTTGGCGCGGAGAGCCAAAACATTACAGGCCCGGACAGCCCTTTCCACTTCACTGCTGCAGAAATTGATTCACAAAAAATGACAATTTCACTTCAATCTTTTTGTGGCGCCGATTTGTGTGGGGGGCCAACGGAAATTACAATTTTATCTTTTTCTCTGGAGCCAATGGAATTAAAAAAACAGTAACTATAACCGTATTTGCCGTGAAGGCTGATATGCATCACTCCAATAACTCATTACTTAAAAAGGAGACTATATCAATAACAAACATCCTCTATATGCTTTCCTGCTTCTTACAGTGCAGACTGAAACGCTTTTCTGCTGCTTCCTCGCGGCCTCTGCTTTGCATATTTTTTGCTGATAATCTTGCTTGTCTCATGAGAGAAACTATGACCGCGTCTGGATACTTATACATTCCTGGCTTGACATTTTTTGTAACCAGTGCTATGCCACATTTTCAAAACATTTTTCCTGTGTGAGCGTGGCCTACCAATAGCTCAAGACAGTCCTCACGTGACTGTAGCTAAAGCGAATTAGCACACGCTTCCGCCTTTCATCTCTTCCCTCCGTGGAAAACTACTACAAACTCTTTCATAGATTGCACTTCTGAAACCAAGGTTCACCGACTAGACTGAATGGTGAAGTGAAAACGGATCTTCTGGAAATGAACCACTTTACCATGGCCCATACAAGGGACAAAAGCCTGCTAACACACAGCTAATTAGCACCAACAAAGCTACAAAGAAAAGAGGCTGTAAACTGGTAACCAAGACAGTTGCATTCCTCCTGGGAACTCTTGTGGTGCGAACGCTAAGACTACTCAGTTTCCTTGGAAGATGGAGGACGACCACGGGCCAGGGCACAGCGCCCTTAGATTTGTGATAGGCCCGGCTGGCCTAAATGATCATCCGGGCAGAGCCCTCGTCAACCCCTGTTACCTAGTCGGACCCATCCGTGGACAGCAGCTGCAAAAGGGAAAATAAACACAAAATGCCTCCCCAACAACCTGGTGGGCAACTGGATACAAATTGCTCCTCTCGGCTGCAGAACGCTGGACAGTCTCTGATGACTCGGGACTCGTTTCATCGCCCACGCAGGTAAGGACGGAAGCAATTCAAAAAGTACAAGCGAACAACTGGGCTCAAACCCTGATGGTGGGTGACCTCTGCTGTAAAAGATTTAAAAACAGTAAA
>NC_045743.1:23002615-23003053 GCF_008692095.1 Etheostoma spectabile | reverse complement strand
ACACCAAAATACTCTGTTTTCCCAAAGACATGGTGTCTGACTTGACCCAAAAAATCCCTGCTATCATGGCCGAACACCCAACTGTGAAGAACATTATTCTGCACATAGGGTCACAGGATGTTGTAAAACAACAGTCTGAATTGCAGAAACTGGACTTTAGGGAACTACTGGACACAGTCAGCTCTCTAAACGTAGATGTGTTTATCAGTGGCCCTATACCGCCAGTGAGAAGAGGAGATTCAGCCGACTGTTGGGACTAAACAAATAGCTTTCAACTGAATGTACCGTCCACTCTCTGCAGTTCATTGGCAATTTTAACATTTTCCGGGAGCGCAAACATCTTTTTTAAAGCAGATGGACTTTCCTTAACAAGCCAGGAGTAAAGCTGTTAATCTCCAATCTACTCTACTTTCTGCGCTACACATCTGCTTCCTCTGC
>NC_045743.1:23002355-23002605 GCF_008692095.1 Etheostoma spectabile | reverse complement strand
TCACAAAACAAGAGGAAGACATAACAAAGTGTGGCAGTGATCTACCACAGCCTCCACCTGAGCAAAGATTTGACCCTGGGACACCACAGAGCAGAGATATGAAACCTCAACTCCCCTTTTCACCTGTCCCGCACCCCTCTAAACACCTTTTCCAACCCCGAACCCTTTGAGGAGCCATTGCTGTCTCCACTCACCCTTTCCCCTCTTTCCCCTACCCCAATGTTTGAGTTCACTGACCACATGAATCACC
>NC_045743.1:22995041-23002345 GCF_008692095.1 Etheostoma spectabile | reverse complement strand
TGGAACCAAATATACACCCCTTCCTTACCCCATCGCTCCATGGACAAAAGTAAAACGCCAGGCACCTCTGCCAGGAGGTAAACAAACTCTTTCCACTCAGACTGATAAGGACGCTTGTGTGCGCTTTATACATGCTGAAGCTAATGGGGAATCCAAATAACAAACATAACAAGTTTTACTTCAACCATTGTTTCCAGGGTAGCGGGTGGATGTAGAAAAACATCAGGGGGTGTAGATCATTGGTTTATGAGCGCCCCACCCAATGCTTTGCATTGTATGAGGCCCAGACAGGGGGTCAAATCCCCGGCATCTCCCAACCCCCGGGGGGTTACCCCGGGGGGTGACAATCCCCGGCAATCTCAACAAGGCTTCTGTTACAACTAGTCTGTTTGTAAAAGACCTGCCAAAACCTTTATTCTGAAAACAAAAGTATTTATTTTAACAACGGCAATGCTTTGTGGTCATGGTGATTAATGCAAAAAGTCAGTTCAATGACAAGATGTTGTGTTGCAAAGATTTGCAGTGAACAGTGCATGATAATGATTAAGGGGATAATATATCAAATAAACAAAGTGTATTAGCAATTTTGATCAATGTGTAAATGTGACTTAGTCCGTGACTGTAAGGCAAGTTCAGTAGTCAAGTAGTTTGTTTTTGGCATGTCGGGTTTTTATGGCACACTGCCAGATTGAGCTCTGTCTGATAGTTTGAACAACAGACTACGTGTGACACGCAAACCATTTTACCAAAATTGGAAAGCAACTTTTGTAAAAAGGAAATGCAGCTGGATGTTGTCAATGACTTGATAAGGTTAGCGTCAAGGTAGATTGTCATGGGGTCTTTTCATGGCTACACTGACAAGATATTTTTTTCCGATAGCTTCTTCTCTTATTCAATGATCTTAGAAAAAGTAAAAGAAATTTGCAAACAATTCAGGGGATGAGATCAGTGGTTTAGAGCGCCCACGGCTTCTGCTATGTCTATTTGAGGCACCCTGTGGTTCAATCCCCAGCATCTACGAAGGTATCCTTGTCCAGTCTGTCAAAGAGCTGCAGAAGCTCGTATGATGAAAGGACAAACTGAAACAATTGCGGTGAGTATTGAAGGCCAGAAAAGTGCTCATCATTAAATTAACTTATCAAGCTGTCTAAAAACTCGTGCACCTTTACCCATGTCCTGCTTCTAATAAACCTATGAAAGCGAATTAGGCATATTTGAAGAGAATAGCAATTCAAAAAGCTTTATGAAACATTTGTTCCAATAGGTTGGCACTAAACTGCAGGTAAGTGGTGGCCAAACGCGGTTATGCGAGGACTTATATAGACCATTGAGGTTCCCGTGCAGGTCTATGAATTGATCCCCCGAAAAAGAGAGGGTTCCCAAGAGTGGGCGGTCTAGCAAAGACAGTGTTATCTCAGAAGTAGTTGGAAGCTACCATCTCAAATCCATATTCTCATTTTATTTTCAGTCTGTGTTACAAGTTTGCAGTGAACGGTGTATGTCCAGCAGAAAGCAACAGGCTGGGCTAGGTTTCCTAGTTTTTGACTAGATTTGTACGGCATGCAGTGCCAACCATTTTGCCCAGGTTGATTTCCAGCACTTACGACAGTGCATTAAGGTGTTAATGAAGAGTCATAACAACACTTATACATTGACATGTCTTAAAAGGTCTTCTTCTTTTTTATTTTCATTGCATTTGAATATTCAATTTCCTGCGGGAGTAATCCAAACGGATTAATAAAGTAAAGTATAGAAATCTCATTTTTAAAAAGTCAAAATATATGAAAATCTTAAGGGGATGCGCCTTTCAGTTGGTAGAGGGGTCCTTCTGCTTTACATGTTGAGGACCTGGCCTTTATCTAGCAGGTATGTATTATGGTAGGTCTTTTTTAAAAAGAGCCCTGCTCGCTAAAGATATTGACCTCTGGGGGTAATCTGATGGTAGGTAGGGTTCGGGTTAGATGAAAGTAGTGGTACGGGTAGTGGACTAGCCCTAGACTAAGACTCCGGTGATACAAACCTACGCGGCGAATGCTCTGTCTTTGACCTCAGATTACCTAGACAGCACAACAAGCCCTTTAAATCTAATGTTTTACAGTCTCTATTTGACTGTATTTATGTACTTGTAACTGTAAATATAGTTATTTATTAGCCTTAGTTTTATGAGTTGTCATCGTGCGGATTTCTGATGAGCAGCGTGTCTTTAGTGAGCGGGCCCATCTGTTTATAGATGAAACTTTGTCATGCCATTTGTTTTGTTAAGTTTCCCGCTATTCAGTGGTGGATACTTGCCATTATAAGACAGTAATGCTTTGTTCAAACACCAACAAAACAGGAAAAAACAAACTTAGTTTAGTTATGAGACAGCACAGGAAAACGGAAATAGCAGATGGTTTTTATCCGATGGTTTCGATCCACTCGACCCTTGGGTTATGGGCCCAGCACGCGTCGCTGCGCCAACTTTGCTCTATAGTAATACTTGGGGCTGGAAAATCTGTATGTAATTTTTGACATTTTTGAGGAGGAGGTGTGGGATCCTGTGGCAAACCACGGCTCCAAACAGCTAGGGTTGTAACTAGATTTTTAAATTCATGGGCGACCTTTCTACTATTTTTATGTGAGTCGTCCTGATTACTCAAAAAGTGATATCAAAGAACACCCTGGTGATGCGGCTTTTTGCCGTGGTTTAATGCAAAGAAAGGAGGTGGCAGCATTATTGGATTTTTCGAGAATAATAGGCGGACACTGACCGTATGGACCGACCAACCCCAGTTGAATGAAATATCTAACCTTCAACCCCCCGTTACATATCGGTCTTTTAAAGCATCTAAATTGTATTTGTTTCTAACCTCAGAGTACTCTGGAGAACGTTAACGATTAGTTCTGTCCGCCACCGGAACCCCTGAGGTGCCAATCACTCTGCAGTGAAGGATGAGATGCAGTCACCCCGTCCCTACCAAAAGACTATACTTTCAGGATCATTTCTAGAGTTTCTGACTTGAGGAATGTGGTCTAGTGTTGGTATCGCTGGACCACGATGATGCAGTTATTACTATTCCTTTCTGAGCGACGAAGCTGACAGAGGGAGGTAGTAATTATTACCACTAATATGCTTAGTCATGTTAGATTGTGCTTTGCTTCTTTATGGAATTTGAGGAAGGGATACCCATGATGGTATAAACTAACTATGTACGTGAACGGTAATAAACATGCTAAGCTTTCTATATTTCTAAGGAAGGTAAGGTCATCAGTAGGAAATGTTTTGTCCATGGTGGACAAGGTGTACTTGAAAGGGTTAGCACTATTACGTTCTGACTCTTGGTACATGCCCTTCTATGTCTAGTGTATACCATCCTGTGACTTTCCACTGGGTTAAGCCATATTATTTCATTATTGTTCTATTTTCTACCTTTGCTTTTTTCCGACCCTTGAACAATCAAAAAGGTGTTGCATCCTCAAAAAGGCCCCTGCCACTGTTGGAATATGCCCATCTATACACAGCCATTTTTTGTCCACACCTCCCACCAGGGGTTCTCACTTGAATAATCAGAAGGTGTGGCCTTGACAGGCTTAGCTTGATGACAGTAGTTAAAGGGGTGTGAACTTGGCCTACTATCGGAAGGGTGGACTGGAATCCCGGGACAATGACCAGTCACCGGTTTGTGAACCACCCAGGGTTCTTGACTCCGATCGGCATGTCCTGTTGTAAAGATGGTTGCATTATGTATGACCGCAAATACTTGAAGCAGGCTTACTCTACGACCGTGGATACGGGGCGTGAAGGTGATGTGGGAAATCCGATTGACCTGCACGTGATTTTTTGGCTTTATCCCTATTTTATTGTATTCTGTATTCTTCTAAGGCTGCCGTTTAACCAATGTTCCTGTTTAGGGAGGACGACGTTTCTGTTTTAAACGTTGTTTTTTGTCTCGTTCCAGTGATTGGCTTTTTCTTTCCTCATGTCGCGGTGATGGCGTTTGGATATGCTGTTAGCATCTGTTGGGGATGTATACCCTGTCCACCCTAACCGTACAAAAACGCCAATCATCATTTTGTGATCAGTCAGTCGTGTTATCCACATAACATTTCTTTCTTCAACTGCTACCTCTGTCACTACTGCGAACTGTAATGCGCCCCGCAAACCCCAAAGTTTCAAAGCTCCTGGGTGACAACCATTCTCTCGCAGCCTCCATCCCGTAGTCTTTCGAGTGTTTTACTGCCCACTCCCTTCCTGCTCATTTTCCATTTATAGTGATGTTATGGCTGTCCGGAATAATAGACAGGTTTTATTAATATGGGGCAAACATGGTGATGGAGCCTTGCAGTATCACAATACTGAATTTTATATTGTTAAATATAGCCTTCCTTTCTTTGTATCCTCACTAGATATCCGACCTAGGATAGATACCTAGCAAAATCACCACCTCAATACCCATTTTTCTTACTATTACATACGTGTTGCTACTTTTCCCTCACTTGCCGGGTGTTGACGTAGGGAAAATGTTAACCTAGCATAGGCGCTATTTTATGTTCATTTCTCGGTCTTACTACATCCACCCCCGTCACGTAGTCTCCTTCTCATTCAGCCATAACCTACAACCCTTATTGCCGCCATGGTCTTGTCTTGACCCATGGTTACCAAATTTCATCATTTTTTTGCCTGTTTTTCCCCCCTTCCCTTTCCCCTCCCCTTCTGTCCCTGGCAGGTATTACATCAATGTTTACGAGAGCTTCACATCCCTAAAACGTTCTGGACAGATTGCTCAATGCCTTGGAAGTTGAACACTGTGGACCCGTTTCGCCGTTCCTCAGGAAGTACTGTTGCTTGGCCAGTGTGTAGCTGTTGCTCCAACAATCCGTGCTTGTGTTTGCACTGAACAACAGTTCCCCCCAAGTCGGGTTTCGAATGGCCTGACGGTTACACCTGGTCGGGGACCCCCCCTCCCTTTCCCCCATTTTCACCGGACCACAATTCACCTGGCTCCATCTATCGGTGCCGGTGCAGTGGGGATGATCAGGACAAAGGATCAGCCCACAAATGGAAGGAGAGGTTTGTCTGGCTGTGTATCAAACCTGCTGAAGGCTTTAGAGACCCCTGCCACGGTCGCTGAGTTGTGGGCCGTCACCCCTCACCCCACAACCCCTTAGCTCAAGCCTGCTCCTATCTGACAAGTGATTGTAGCTAAACTATATTAGACAGCAAGATGCCCCTCCCTTTTCTCGTAGGCATCGGTACTAATACAAACTCCTTCAGAAGATTGCACGTCTGGGAAACCAAGGTTAACCTATAGATCCCCTTAGTGTGAACGTGGAAGTGGAAGTTACCACTAGGCCTCTTGTGACACCACGACACCACCTTTACCATGGACCAAACCAATGGACCCCCCCGAAGGTCTGCTACAAACGGCCTACATTCCCCAGCACCAAACAGTAACAAAGAATTACCAGGAGCGGTGGATTTTCCTTTGGATAATTTTGGTAATAACTTTTACTCAACCCCAATTCCCCCAGTGGTAGCGGTCCTCCCTGCGAACTCGTCTGGGTGCGAGCCTAAGAGTAAATCATTTCCTGGGACATGGCGAGGACGGAATAAAGGGCGGGCACAGCGCCATGAGATTTGTGATCCATGACCTGTGGCCTTGCATTATATCCGGCAGCAGAGAGCTCCCCCCCCCCGGCCTCTTCAACCACCTGCTTCTACCCTAGTAGGACCACAGCCCTGTGGCCGGACAGCCTGCATTAAAGGGAAAATGAAGCAAATTAACTACAAAGTGCCACCACAAAAACCCCTTTGGTGGCCAGACTGGGCAGGATAACAGATTGTGCTCTCTGCTGCCAAGACGCTGGGACCCATACTCCCATGACCGGACTTGGGCGTTCATCACCACACAGCAGGGTAACGGACCCCCTGCCAGAGCAATCAAAACCAGTTAAAAGCTAACAACTCGGGCTCAAACCCCCGATGGGGGCCCTGGACTCCTGCTTGTAAAAGATTCCTAACCCCAAACAGTAAAAGTAATAAACAATTACACATAATACTAGTTTTCCCCCCCCCAAAAGACCATGGTGTCTGATCAATGACCCAAAAAATCCCAGATATCGTGGCCCCCCTATCGCCCCCCACGGCGCCCAACCAACTGGTAAGAATTCAGTTATTCTGCACCCTATAGTGTGTCAAATGTATGTTGTGTAATACGCATATCCGGGTTTATGAACTTGCTGAAACTTCCTCGGACTTAGGGACTGCTGACACCAGTAATCCCCCCCTAGACGCCAAACCGTGTTATCAAGTGACGTCCTATAAAGTCTTAGTCAGAAGAGGACTGTTTCCACCCCAGAGAGAGATCCAGTATGAGAGATTCCGCCGCACTGTTGGGACTTAAACAAATGGCTCTTTCAAATGAATGACATGTACCGTACACTCTCATGAGCTCCATTGATTAGAACATTCTCAATTTACATTTTTCCGGGAGCCGCCAGAATCTCTTTGTTAACTAGCAGATAGACTTCCTTAAAAAGCCAGGAGTCCTAAGATGTTCACCTCTCAATATGCTGTAACTTTCTGCGCTTCCTACAAAATCCTGCCTCACTCTTTTGCCCAAGGTACAAAACAAAAGGCAAGACCAAATACAAACGTGTGCCTCGGGCAGTGATCCAGAACAGCACCCAATTCTTGGGCAAAGATTTGACCACAGGTGACGACCACGCTGCCTAGACGCAGCAGAGCAACATCTGAACCCTCCACTCCACTCTTCAACCGTCCCAGCAAAATCAAACCCGCACACCCCTTTCGAACCTATGCTGGCAGGATTTTCATATGCAGTCTCTACTGATGTCCTTACAATTCACTTCCTTGTGCCCGTTAGTCTACACCCCTAAATGATCCTGCACCACCGTATGAAGCACCATGGCTCAAACACGGTTTCTAGCAAAAGTTTAACCCAACACCGCCACTCCAAGCTACCATCTCCATGCCGATGTCTCAGAAAACCGCACTCATTCCACCCCCCCAGACATGCATATAAGGTCATAGATTGCCGTTTCCTTCTTTGTCTGCAAAATCTGCGAAAGCAACTATCTCCTCGATAGTGCCGGCCGCTGGGCCCCATGCCAGGACTCCCGACGTGATCACCTTAACCTGACTCTTGTTAAAGAAAGCACCCCGCCCCGGTCTACTGTGGATTCTATTTTTTCCTCAATTTTCGTGGTGATAGTTAATAGGAAAAAGAAGGTCTTTGTGAATACACGCACTTTCTTCAATGTTCCATATACTACTTTATTTGCCCACCAAAGGAGCGTTTAAC
>NC_045743.1:22994637-22995016 GCF_008692095.1 Etheostoma spectabile | reverse complement strand
TTTAGCATCCATTCCTCGTCAGCTACAGCCTGTCCCAAAAAATGAAAACACAATAACAATAGCTTTACTAAACGTCAGGTCTTTGGCAGGTAAATCTTTTTTAATCAATGATTTTATTATTAAGCACAATCTAGATTTTGTTTTTAACTGAAACCTTGTTAGACCATAATAACAGCGCTGCTGTTGTTATTGAGTCAGCTCCCCCCAACTTCAATTTTATGAGCAAAAATACAGTGAATAAGAAAGGAGGTGGAGTCACCATTTTTTTTATTGACTCATTCCACTGTACGCAAATATGTTATGGAAATTTTGCTTCTTTTGAATATCTTCCCCTCAAGCGATATTTCTAAATATCTACAGGCCACCTAAATATTGTGCA
>NC_045743.1:22994472-22994604 GCF_008692095.1 Etheostoma spectabile | reverse complement strand
ATAATCTGCATTAACTTTGATTGTGTAATCATTGCGGGTGATTTTAACATTCATGTTGCCAACCCCCAGGACAAGGGAACCAAAGAACTGTGTTGTGTTTTTGAGAACTATGGACTGACTCAGCATGTGACA
>NC_045743.1:22994299-22994413 GCF_008692095.1 Etheostoma spectabile | reverse complement strand
TTCCAAGGTTGTGGTGACTGACGTTGCTCTCTCTGATCATTCCTGTGTTTTCATTAACAGCACTATCTCTGTGCCCAAAAGTGTGCAAACAAAGATAATCAGAAAACGGTATAT
>NC_045743.1:22994180-22994289 GCF_008692095.1 Etheostoma spectabile | reverse complement strand
ACCAGTGAAACATTTATACAGCTTTTCTCCACCACACCAGCCCTCTCTGGGCTCTCTGGGCTATCAGTGACTGAGCTTGTAGATCATTTCAACTGTAAAATTACAAATG
>NC_045743.1:22993954-22994123 GCF_008692095.1 Etheostoma spectabile | reverse complement strand
CATGGAGAAATGTCCTACTGGTGAGAACAGAAAAAAGAGAGTGTCGAAAAGCTGAACGCAGGTGGTTAAAAACAAATCTCCTGGTCCATTATAACACCTATAAAGAGAGACCGCATTTATAATTTGGAACTGAGGAATGCAAGAAGGTCCTTCTTCTCTGATATTATCT
>NC_045743.1:22991352-22993887 GCF_008692095.1 Etheostoma spectabile | reverse complement strand
AGTAGCATCTGAACTTTTATCTACCAAGGCCTGCAATGACTTTGCCTCCTTCTTCAAAAACAAAATTCAGAAGATTAGACAAACAGTCAGTGCTGCCATATCAAGTCCAGGATATGTGTTGTCACAGTGTTCAAGCAAAACTAGTTCCAATATCTAGTTGGTGCTAAGAAAACACGCTTATTCACAAGTCAAAATTTACTTAAAAGACGGAACAGTTGTGGATATGAAGGCCTATAAGTAAAGTGTTGCGCAATTCTTGATGTGTCTAGAGTTGTTTCAAAATTTTATTTAATAGAGGCGTGATTAACTAGCCATAAGTCCGTGGCCTGTTTAAGATACGTAATAAGAGACAAAGGTGAATATCACAAGAGATCTAGGTGAAGATAAACAAAATCCAAAACAAGGATCGAAAAACAAAAAAAACACAATTATTTAAAACCCCCGTTGGGTAGAATTCTCAAAAAGCACCGGAGATAGATTTCAGATATGTTTATAATTGGCCCTCCCGTTGTTCCAAATGTTTGATTATAAATTAACAAATTTAACTGATCATATTGAAGAAACACAATAAGTTTTTGGCCGCATGACACTTGTGAGCAACACATAGGTCTATAAACTGTTAATAATGGAGCACGGCTGATTGTGAAGTCCTAAATCTGCAAGAAAGTTTGTCTTAGTAAGAGAAGGATGCAAGTCATTGAGTCTTGGATATCTAAAGTTCAGATAAACGCGCTACGGTGGTAACTAAGAAAAGAGGTATTTGTTAGACCGATCGCCGTGGCCAGGACAAAAAGCACGGGTTAAAATGGTATTGTTGTACGTAAGAGATGGATATAGAGAAAAAGAACACGGCCTTAAGCTTCCTCATATGGAAATTCCAACAAATTAATAAAAAATGCAATATCATCTCTTATAGGATTTAGTTATAAGTAAAATGCCGCAATGAGTAATTGTTTATTTACCGACCGTTGCGTTCAGCGTGGTTATCTAACACATCATCATTTTTTCTGTTCTCAACCAGTAGACCTGTTCTCACCTGTGATTTTTTCTTACCGAAATAAGACAGAAAAAAATTGGTACCTTAAGTGGAGCAATGTGCAGGTCATCACCATTAGATGTAAATTTTAAGGCAGTTTAGCATTGCATCTCACAAGCTCAAAATAAAGGACAAAAATGGAGCCCAGAGAAGGGCGGGTTGATAGGAGTCGATAAAAGATATTGCGAGAAAAACAAATTCAATACACAAGAAGTTTGTTAAAGTGCCCTCAGTAAACACAAGTTATCAACATAACTGTACTGAATAAAAATCTGCAGCGAAACTTATTACGAAGGTTAGGCAAGCTCTAAGATATACGACAAAATTGAGAAGCTAAAATAATTACACGGCTATACAAGGCTCAACAATTCATAAGGGAAATCGGCCACCTTCTTATAAAACTACGAGTTCTGATCATGGTTGATGTTCTTTTTACTGAATCGAAGCACACTAATTAGTATGTAGAGTAATAAATATCTTATATGATAACCTCAATGGGTAAGTTAAATTCACATGTGCGAATGTGTGCCTACACACAATCTATCAAAAAACGCGGATATCAAAACAATAATACCTATACCAAGCCAACAACCAACGCGATTTGACTATTATAAAAAAACAAAAAAAAAAAAAAACCTTAGTATATAAATCACACAAAAACTTAAGTATGTAAACAACCTTTTTATAGGTAAAATGGCTTTCATCACAACATCTAAACGACACAAGCCTTGATGATGCCGGTTGCTTGCTTACAATATTATCAAACAATATAATCAGGTTCATCACAGGAGAAATTTGGTCGCTTTGTCAACGACATAAATAAATTGATAACAATAAACCTATGAAATAAAGGTGTATGATTTGAAGTTCAGTGGCCCATGGTGCGGGTGCTGATAGGGGGTGGGGAGTGGGGGGGAAAAGGTGGTGGGGAGATTAGTGTATTGGGGTAAGGAAAAAGGTAGGGGGGGGGAATGATGGATGGGTGGAAGGGGAAGGAGGGGTTGGGGGGGTGGGAAGTGCAACGGTCTGGTACAAATGAAGCTGCAAAAACGTCCTCTAGCACCACGAGTGGCTATAAACGCTGGCTTTAAAATATGGCGTCAAAAACAGGTAGCACAAACAACCAGTTTTGATTGGTCCAAAAAAAAATAGCCGATAGAAAACGTAAAGCTGCAAGGATGTCAGGGGGCGGAAGGGCCCGTAAAATAAAATGGGACAGGATTATGACTGAAAGACATGTAGACAGGGTCTGAGGTAAAAAATAAAAAACTAGCTGTGAAAATCTTCGATCGGGTTGTTTTAGTTGTATAGGAAGACCCTCTCCAGTTAAAAGAAAGGCAAAAACAGATCAACATCTGGTACAAATCGCATTATTGCCATTCAATTTATTGGTAGATGCACAAACTCTAACAAGCACACTTCTTGAGAGTCTATTTATGCTAACTTAAGCACCTCAATATGAGAATACGTTAGTGACAGAGCAGTTAGAAAAAAAAGGA
>NC_045743.1:22990655-22991327 GCF_008692095.1 Etheostoma spectabile | reverse complement strand
ATCCATACTCTGGCCCGAGCCTAGAAACATGGTAAGCAAAACTGGTTGCCCTTGAGTGACAAGAAAACTGGTTGAGTTGCTTGAACAGACTGACTTGTACCATGCATTAGCTTAAGTAAAAAACGGAATGTTGAATTAGGCCATACCTAGGTGCCCGCTCATTGACGGTGACTTGTCTAGAGTGTCTCTTGTAAGAGGTCCGGGCCTCGTATGACATCTATGCAGTTTCGGGGGCTCCACTCCGTGAAAGACTCGGACCTGCAACAGACGAGAGGGTTCACACTACAGGTTCCTCGGGATCGCTCTTTTTTTTTGTTCCCGCCCCCCCCCCCCCCCACTTAGCCTGTTACCTACGATAGAGCCACGCAATGTCTGCCAAACCATCTCGGACCACCACCATGTTTTCATGCAACAAGGCTCCGCCTTAGTACAGAACATGCACAGGCACCAGGTCGACTCCGGTTCACATTGCCGATGTGCCCCATATAATGGCCTCCGGTTTGTAGGGTGATCGTGGAAATTCGTCCACAACTCAACCATTTCTTGTCACTAAGCAACAGTTTTGATACCTTTCAGTCGGGTCTCAACAGCACTGAGACGGTTCGTGTCAAAGTCTTTAACCCTTGTATTGTCCTTTGTGTCACAGGGACATGGTTAGCTTATGTGACCTTT
>NC_045743.1:22985432-22987716 GCF_008692095.1 Etheostoma spectabile | reverse complement strand
ATCGCAACACACGCCTGTCCTATCAGACCACATCGACCAGTCAAGAGACCCAACTTCGTACGAGAGCTAGTGGAGGGACGGGGACTCAGACTCGGTCCTAAGGATTAAATGAATGAAAATGTTGCTGGCGGTTCGTGACCTGAAATATCACATAAGAAAGTGAAGAGATATGTTTCCTGTCTTTAAGTCTAAACATGATGTATATCAAACAAACGTGACACCAGGCCTGTTCCCTCCTTCAGCTTTATCTGTCTGTGTATTTGTGTCTCTCTTTGCTGCTGCATGTAGAAAGAGTCATAAGACCCTATACTGTTTTCTAGGTACTCACTAGTGCCATGGAAACATTTTCAACCCAACACCACAAAACGCAATATGACGCTTGTCATTTTATGTATCCAATGGTTTGTTCCAAGCATCACCTCTGTGATTTATGTCGATTTTGTAGGCAAACAGAAATCCCAGGCCTGCTTGGCCTCTGTTCACTGATCAAAAAACAGCAGCCCACACTTTCCAATCACGGATAGAAAAACACCGCTGTGAACTCGTACGTTGTGTTTACCACAACTAAAACCTACAGCATACGAGTAAAAAACAATCTTGACGGAAAGACACCCACAGGCCCTTATACAAATTTTGTTATCATTTCTAATTTAGTGGGTCATTCCTATCTGATCCACCCACAGCCTATTAACCCACCCATATAATCGTTCTCTACTCTGACTTAGAATTTGTACATAAAGCACATGGAACGTCCTTTTGCAAACAACAGCACTAAATAGATTATTTGAACAAGCAACAGGATTATTCCACAGGTCATCAATCATGCAGTCACATTTCCAAGAAACTGAATCATAGACACAGAACCGTTTCAAAGGTTAAACCAATTATGGTAAAGACATGGATTGCAACTTTTATCAGTTTTATTAAAAAATCATCAAATTGTCATTTTGTTTTAATGTCACACACTAGCCATAACGGAATTATCTGTAAAAGACAGATGGCATCTCTGATAATAAACACGACACTATTCAACCCTGGTTTGTCTCCATATGTCGTACGGTACCTCTCTCATTTTATCGTGCTAGGTTTTTCAGCCGCCCACGATTCGTGAAGCCGAGATATTAGAGCATAGACAAAGTTACATGGGACATTAAAAGGGTGAAACTACCCTAGTGGTGATTCAACCAAACTACATGGAGCAATGGGGTTGTTGAAGTCCTGACCTCCTGTGTTTTGATCTCTTGGTGGTCCCACTTTTTCGAAGCTGCAAGCTCCGACGCAGCGCTTTAAGCAATTACCCGTAGTAAAAAGAGGCAGCGGTAGCCGGAGCTACGTATGTGAAATAGGGGGTCCAATCACTTCTACTGGCTGGGCTGGACCCATTGGCATCCGTTCTCCTTACGTGCAGAACGCTTTGCTGCTTCTCCTCCCAGTCTGTTTGCCTGTTATATTTGTGTGCTGACCTAATCTTGTTTCCCTTTGGGTAGCTTTTCCACCTCTGAGATAAACTATGAGAGCCATGACCCCCTTTCGTCTCTGATTGGAGTATCTCATACCTAATCCTGACTATGGGGTACTTTTTCTGCCAGTAGAGCATCCCACAGGTGGCATTGTCTATCGCCTTATTTTTTTAAATTTTTTGCGTCAGTGTGGGCCTACCAATAGCTCAAGCCTGTCCTATCGTCATTGCACCTGTATCCTAGCGCTTAATTGATCACCTTGACAGTCAATGCTCCTCTGCCTCTTTTGGGTCCACTCTCAAGTACCCTTTAACGTTTTCCTACCTGGATGAGTACTACACACTGGTCCCTTGGACCCATGGCACTTGTCCCTTTTGGTCCCTGGGACTCATGACATTGTCCTCGGCACGACCCCTCCTTCAGGAAGGTATTATGCCCTTCTTGGAAAGACGTGGTTCAATGGCGTTCACACTCCAGGCAGTTGTGGGGACAGATTATACTGAAGTGAAACGATGGAAGGCTAACTGGGAGGCCCTACAACTGGATGACAACGTCTGGGTCTCTGAAAACGCACCCAAGGATGAGGCCACGATGGTATTTGAACATGGACTTTACAGTGGTGTCTTATCAGGGACCTCCAGAACGGATGAACAAATCATCCGAAGCTAAACAGACGGACTGGCTATTACAAAGATTACTAGACCGATTGGAAAACTGGGTTGGCCTTTCTGGCTTAGTACTAAACTGGTTTACTGAATCCTACTTAAAGAATAGGGATTACTTTGTGTCAATAGGTAATTATATATCTGAGCGTACAAATATGA
>NC_045743.1:22985264-22985382 GCF_008692095.1 Etheostoma spectabile | reverse complement strand
TACATACTTCCACTGGCCCAGGTTATGGAAAACAACAAAATAAATTACAATAGTTATGCAGACGACACACAAATTTACATAACCTTATCACCAGGGGACTATAGTCCAATACAAAAAC
>NC_045743.1:22985088-22985207 GCF_008692095.1 Etheostoma spectabile | reverse complement strand
ATGAAGGAAAAACTGAGGTGGTTGTTTTTGGAGCAAAAGAGGAACGATTAAAAGTCTGGAAATATCTGGAAGATTCATTTATTTATTTATTTATCTTTAAGGCACTACAACCATTTTTA
>NC_045743.1:22984817-22984969 GCF_008692095.1 Etheostoma spectabile | reverse complement strand
AATAAATCCAGACGGAAATTAAACTGTAAAAATGGCCTCAGGGCCCAGAGTGTTAAAGGACTTATGTGTCAACAGGACTTGGAAAAACTTCAACGTCCATGCTTTCATATTCAGTAGACTTGACTACTGTAACGGGGTCTTTACAGGTCTCC
>NC_045743.1:22984431-22984676 GCF_008692095.1 Etheostoma spectabile | reverse complement strand
TACTTTTGCTAGTTTATAAATCACTCAATGGTTTAGGACCAAAATACATTTCTGATCTTCTACTACACTATGCCCCCCCCCCAGACCTCTCAAGTCATCTGGGACAGGTCTACTCTCTGTCCCCAGAGTCAGAAGTAAACAGGCGGAAGCAGCGTTCAGTTTCTATGCTCCTCATATCTTGAACAAGCTCCCAGAAAACTGCAGGTCCGCTGCTACTCTCGGTTCTTTTAAATCAAGGTTGAAGA
>NC_045743.1:22983719-22983832 GCF_008692095.1 Etheostoma spectabile | reverse complement strand
CTAGCGTGCAAGCAACCTGTGGGCACGACTAGGAGGAGAGCACCCGGGTGCCGGGCGCGGCGAGAAGGTCCAGACCATAGAACCCGAAAAAGGTGTGAGGAGTGGCACAGCCA
>NC_045743.1:22983425-22983709 GCF_008692095.1 Etheostoma spectabile | reverse complement strand
TCACAAACCCCCGGAGAGACGCTCCAGAGAGGAGAGCCAAAGCCTCCATGCCTCTTGAGGAGTGAGCCCGTACAGCCACAGGTGAAGGCAAACCGCACATCTGATAGGCCAGGGAGATAGTCTGAACGATCCAGTAGCCGATAGTATGTGTGGAAGCGGGGAGCCCAGCCTTGGGGGACCCAAAACACACCAGCAACTGGTCTGACTTCCTCCACCGGGAGGACCTCAGAGGGAAGACACTCAGCACCCTGACAAGGCAGAGCAAATGGAGCCTCCCGTCCTCC
>NC_045743.1:22983293-22983415 GCF_008692095.1 Etheostoma spectabile | reverse complement strand
GAGGTGGAGGATGAAACGCCTGCAGTACCACAGGCCCAATGACAGTGGACAGCACCATGGGAACGTAGACCCTGTTATCCGGAATGGGGTGCAGGATGGCCCTCACAATACCCGGGGCAAAC
>NC_045743.1:22982891-22983021 GCF_008692095.1 Etheostoma spectabile | reverse complement strand
GAATGGCTGCCACGTAACCTTGAGGGTGGATGGGGAAAGGCCCGCAGAGAAGCGGTCCAGCAGAAACTCCAGCACCTGAACCACCGGGCAGGAAACTAGGTCCAGCATGCGTCCACTGCACCAGGCAGAG
>NC_045743.1:22982596-22982881 GCF_008692095.1 Etheostoma spectabile | reverse complement strand
ACTTCAGGCCATACATCCTCCGTGTAGACGGGTCCCTGGAGCCAAGGAGAGTCGCGACCGCTCCCGCCATCGGGCCCGCCTCAAGGCACTAGGCCCGTTCATGGGCCAGACCCACAGCTACCACAGGGCAGGGCAAGGGTGAAGGACCCAGCCCCTGACAGCAGGCCCCTCCTCAGAAGGACCCGCTGTCCCAGGCAGAGGGCCACGGCGGGCCATCCAGGAGCACCATCAGGTCAGAGAACCACACACGGGTTGGCCAGAACGGCGCTACAAGAAGCAGTCGGA
>NC_045743.1:22982455-22982586 GCF_008692095.1 Etheostoma spectabile | reverse complement strand
TTCCTGACGGACCCTCTCCAGGAACCCCGGGAGCAGAGCAACTGGGGGAAAATGGAAAGACGCAGCCCCGGCGACTCCCGCACCATGGCGTCCAGCCCTAGCGGGGCCGGGGGCGTCAGGGAGAACCACAG
>NC_045743.1:22982215-22982350 GCF_008692095.1 Etheostoma spectabile | reverse complement strand
CTCAGCCCCTGTCTCGACAGCAGGTCTGCACCCTGATTCTGAAGCCCAGGGAGAACATTGCCCTGAGAGAGAGCAGACTCCGCTGGGACCACAGGAGGATCTGATGCGCAGCAGAGAGGGCGCAAGCGCAGACCC
>NC_045743.1:22981949-22982126 GCF_008692095.1 Etheostoma spectabile | reverse complement strand
AGTGATGTGCCATGACGAGTGATGCTCCTGCCATACACCCCACGCAGAGCGGTCGTCGGTGACCGTGCCCCACCCGGTGAGGGAAGTGTCCATCGAAACGATTACACGGCGACAGGGCACCCCCAGCGCGGGGCCTCGGGACAAGAACCAAGGCGTCTTCCACACCGATAGGGCACG
>NC_045743.1:22981513-22981685 GCF_008692095.1 Etheostoma spectabile | reverse complement strand
GAGTCCCACACCACCCCTAAGAACACAGTCCTTTGGGCGGGTGCAAGCACACTCCTCCCTCGTCGAGCCTCAGCCCCAACAAAAAAGACGAGCAAGGACGGCATCTCGACGCCAAACCGCCAACTCCCGAGACTGAGCCAGGAGAAGCCAGTCGTCGATGTAATGGAGGACC
>NC_045743.1:22981306-22981503 GCF_008692095.1 Etheostoma spectabile | reverse complement strand
GGAGAGAGAAAGACACAACCCAAGACTGACACAAATCATTGTGCAACCCCGGAAAAAACGGCAAGGATTGGCACGGGAGTGCAGAGGGGCTGTGCAGGAAGCGATCATCCAGTCCGTGGCAAATCCAGTCCGGGTTTAGCCACAACCCGCGGCACCAGTCCCAGCAGCCAATCATAATCCGGCACACTCGGCGCTCC
>NC_045743.1:22981219-22981296 GCF_008692095.1 Etheostoma spectabile | reverse complement strand
TCGGACCGACACCCGGAAGTCCTCTCCCTCCCCCACGCTTCCAAGCACGAGTGCAAACACTGCGTCAGACAGCGTCC
>NC_045743.1:22981126-22981209 GCF_008692095.1 Etheostoma spectabile | reverse complement strand
GAAGCAGAGAAGCCGGCCCTCGAACGGGGACTGGCGGAGTCGGAACAGGCAGACAAAGGACGAGACGGGGCATCAGCCGTCTC
>NC_045743.1:22980975-22981116 GCF_008692095.1 Etheostoma spectabile | reverse complement strand
AGCAGATCACGCCGCGAACCACATGACCGCGCCGCCACAGCGACCGTGGGGCCCGAGCCACGGGGAGAGCGGATCCGGCCGTCCGCAGAAAAGAGAGCCATGTGGAACCGCAGTGCCCGCACGGGCAGGGCCACGCAATGG
>NC_045743.1:22980560-22980965 GCF_008692095.1 Etheostoma spectabile | reverse complement strand
CCCCTTCGAGAGCTGCCGTGGCGTGCGACAGGCCCGTAAAAGCAACACACAGCTCATGCGAGTCTCCTACCGTGATGAAACGCAGGCAGGGAGACACACACCTCCGGAACTGGTTAACTGCTTGGACCGACTGCAGCTTCCAGGCGAGTAGGATAACTTGGAATCTTTCAACACAACATCAACCAACGTGCCTGCTGAATAGAAAAAAGCTAATGAGCTATGTGCCGGCGTGCCTATATATGCCCCTACGGTTATGCCGTCACATGCTACCGTTCTCACTAGGACCAATAGGATTGGAGTAGTTTTCATTCGCATTCAGCCCTGTCATGCCTAAAGGCGTTCCCATAACCGACGCAGTTCGAGTTCCCCTCGAAGGGGAACTTTCTTTTTGATGTTGCCTTTCTT
>NC_045743.1:22980483-22980550 GCF_008692095.1 Etheostoma spectabile | reverse complement strand
GATGTTCATTTCTTTAATGTTTAATTTCCTATACTGCACTGAAACTTTTACTCTTATTTTATTTTTA
>NC_045743.1:22980390-22980473 GCF_008692095.1 Etheostoma spectabile | reverse complement strand
CTGTTTGTTCTTGTGTTTTATCTGCTTTTATTTTCAACTGTTTTTTTAAACTGATTTTGTTTAAAGCACTTTGAATTGCCCTG
>NC_045743.1:22976019-22980380 GCF_008692095.1 Etheostoma spectabile | reverse complement strand
GTGCTCTACAAATAAAGCTGCCTTGCCTTGCCTAGGAGGTTGGTTGGGGTGTTGGATGGGTCAAACAACACAGGACTTTCACCCTGGAGACCGAGGTTCGTGTCACGATCTTGACTCGCGTGTCACAGAAACATACCTTTTCCTAAAGCTAACTGTCCCGTTCTTGTGCCACATGCCAGTTGAACATTTGTCCTGATCCCAGACCGCCCAAAGTGACGTGAATAGTTCCGACCAAGCGCAAGTTTGACCGGTTGTGTGTGTGTGTATTTATTATGTATATATATATATATATATATATAGTGCTGGGCACCGTTAACGCGTAAGTCTCGCGGGCTATATGCCTTGGCAGACTATGTTAGATGCAGTGTGTGGGTAAGTTTAGATAAGCAAGAGACGCTAACAAATGCCATAGCGACGTGGACAGCTACAGACTGCAGGCCCATTAGAGGACATCGGTCTGAGAATTGCAACAACAACGGCAGGTATGAGATTCCCTCAAGACGCACCATCACAAGAAAATACACGAGTTGTATGAAAAGGAGAGGACTGCAAAAGCGGCCACGCTACAACATGTGCGCGCGGGACACTTTATTGAAGTTGCACAGCAGTGGAATGGGTCAAATAAAGTCCCCGCAGTTAGCCCCGATAGTACGAATACATACGAAATCTGATCGCTGCTGCGAGCCTTCTGCCTTTTGATCATGTCCCCTGCTTTGTGCACGGTGTCCAGCGTTCTGTCACAGTGTCTCTGCTTTACAGCGCGCTGGACAGTGTCCCTCAGTGTCTCTGCTTAACAGCGCGTTGGACAGTGTCCCTCAGTGTCTCTGCTTAACAGTGTCCTTGCGAAGTGCAGAAAAGTTGTGGGGCACTCTAAACCCAGTCCAGCAAGGCTGCAGAGTTAGAGCAACAACAGAACAACGTGTACATAAGAAGGAGTCGCTTATGTTGGAGAAATCCTTCTATAAACTGACAACTGACTCCATGATGAATTAACACAGCGTTTATTCTTGTGGTCAACAGATGAATGCGTTCCGAGCAGTTTTACGTGCACGGACCAGATGGAGAACTTGTCTAGTACAGAGGTCCCAAAAGGCACTTAAACAATAGGTGCTCAGGTTATATTGGTTCCCCTTGTGGGGCCTGATTGTCAGCTATACTGTTGCTGGGTACATCCCTGCTCTGCCTCTTCCTTCTTGCCTCTATTATTTTCAGTTATCATTTACTTCACAAGACAGCTATGTTCACTCCTTCTTGTCCTGTTCTCTGAGTTATCACCCGTCCTCGAACTTCAGTGTCTTGGCCTCACCATCTCCTCTTCGCGTGCTCACTGTAGCTTATCTGACTAAGATAGCCCTCCTGTTCTCTCCTCCTAGCTGTAACCCAGCTGCAAAGTAATGTATATATTCCACACATCCCACACTCTTATTTAGTCTTTGGTTATTCAGTATATACTTTAAGCCAGCTTTTACGGGCGCGTTCCTAGTGCCCTGTTCATCACCACCTCATTCATTTGTATTATTTTCCCACACTTAGCCTTCCAACAGATTGGCATTCAGCTCTGGACATGATCATACATTGTTTGAGTTGAATGTACACAAAAATATTTTATTTAACTGTTACTCTTTATAAACAGATGCTGGTAAGTTTTTTGCAGAACAATTGTTCGGCACTTTGGTTGAACATATAAAAAAAGCAAATTAAAAAAAATGCAATTTAAAAAAAAAATTGCACTATAATACCTACTTTTGACATTCCTATTTCTTTAGCGATTAATCGCGATGTAATCAGGGAATTATGCGCATTATCGCGATTAAAAGTGTTAATCGGTCTGGCCCAGCTCTAATAATATATAGATATAGTGTATAGCTTAAAATCACAGCACTGATTGATTGGTGATCTGACGCGCTATGTCCACGTCTAATAGCACAGATTTACAATTCCTTTGGCACATAAGTTCACCCGCTGTCTGAGAAAAAAAACCCGTCAAGACTATCCATGGAGGTGAGGGCGGTCACCTGCACACACACTGCCATGACACATACTTGGTTTTAAATCGGCCAATGTATAGTGTACACAGTAATAAGTGGTTATCTATATTTACAATATTTCCACCGCTTTACTAACCATGCGTCAACCCCTTTACAACGGGGAACTGAAGGCCTTTATCTCTACTTTAGCTCTCTTCAAAGCACACCAGACTGCTTGACAAAACACGTCTTTTACATGGTAGATCCACGTGATTGTGCCTACCACCCTCCATGGTACCTGTTAGTTGTGTCTTATTGTGGGAATTTAGTGTAAGTGGGTGAGATTGCTTTCACTCCTAAATCAGTCCTTAAATACAGTCTGTAAGTGCTAAGCACATTCTTATCTCCCCATGCACCAGAAAGCGTGCTTGTCCGTCGGCCTTTGGTGTTTTGTCATTGACCAACCACAACGACCTTCGCGTCATATTTAGACCACGCTTTGTCGGGTACTCTTGGCGTGAGTGTTGGACGGACCTCTCTGGGACTCTGCGTCTAGCCGTATTGCGCTTAGAAAAATGTGGTTTGGGTAAAATCAATGTTACTTCCCTCTGGTTCCTCCAAGGTATTGAATGTGACCCTCTCTGGTGAGTGCGTGTGTGTAAAGACATTTGTCCTTAAATACTCTCAAGAACTGTTCTATCCGATTATCTTCACCCGCTTCCCCTGGGTACCTCTGAATTTTCGTTGTTGGGTTCGTTAGTTTACTTTTAGGGTTACCTGGAGTCTGGTTTTGGACGCGTTGTGATATTGGATGTAATAAAGTAAATAAATTCATTCAGACCAGTTCATTGAGAGGAGATCCTCAATAAAAGGCATACTTTTTGCCTGACACTATATCATATTGGAGTTGCTGAGAGTTGCCTTGCATATCACGTTGCCATTTGCAGGTAGTTGTGTGTAGCACTGGTTTCGAGAAAGCTCGCACAGCATCAATTCCCAGGCCAAGCAAATTCGTGCCCGCCCGCAAACAGGCACGTGTTCAAATACTCTTTAATTTTCAGGAAGGAATGCAGATATATAAGCTTCGGCTTGAGTATTTTCTTTAGTCCTACATTCTCTCTTCCTCAAAGAAGGACAGGCTCTTCTAGTCTTTCCGCTCACTGCATTCCATGATTGAACATTTGTTTTAGTTTGTATTGTTGTCTGGATGGAACCTGTATACCTTTAGATCTCTTTAGCAGCTTAAACTTGCTGTGTTGTGCCCAAAAATAGTGTTGATTGACAGAAAAGGTAAAAAATTGTGAAAATGTATCATGAATTGGGAGAAATACAGGAGAGGTTTCACCACAGGAGGAAACCAGCAGAGGGCAATGAAATACAGCAGTTTTCCGGGGAAAATAGGGGTGGTTGGTGGAGTGCAGAAGTAGATGAAGTAGTTGGCAAAAATATTAGAATTTTGCTACTAGCTCTGGACCTCTCAATATGTCATCATACAAGTGTTTATTTGACATGATAAGTGTGTTTTTTCTTATTATTTTAAAAGAAATGTGAAATAAAATGACCATTTACTTAATTTGCCTGTTTAGTGAGCCTCGTCATACACACAAGGTCCCGTGAGATTTCTGCCTCTCTATGATGTTTTGCAGCCCATTGGTGGCTCCTAAAGGCGGTGTGCTAAACCCCTCTGGACAGGAAGTTTGTTCACACCTGTACAGGTTAGTCAGATGATGACATCTCGACCAATGAGGAGTCAAGGTCTCCAAGAAGGCCGAATACTCAGAACTCTTGTTTGGTGCATATGCACAAACAACAGTCAGAGTTTTCCCCCCATCACCCGCAGGCGTAGGGAGGCGACCCTCTCGTCCACCAAGGTAAACTCCAATGCAGCGGCGCTCAGCCAGGGGCTTGTGAGTATCCCCACACCCGCCCGGCGGCTCACACCATGGGCAACTCCGGAGTAGGACAGAGTCCAACCCTTATCCAGGAGTACGGTTCCAGAGCCGAGACTGTGCATAGAGGTAAGCCCCACCAGATCCAACTGGTAGCGCTCCACCTCCCGCACAAGTTCCAGCTCCTTCCCCCAATGAGAGGTGACATTCCACGTCCCCAGATTCAGCCTCTGCAGCGCACCCGACCCCAGCGGTTCCTCCCAGAGGTAGTGGGCCGATGGGATGGAGATAAGGTTGCCACATAAGCTTCTTCGGGCTGAGCCCGACCGGGCCCCGTGGCAAACCCAGCCACCAGGCGCTCGCTGACGTGCCCTACATCTGGTCCTGGCTCCAGATGGGTGCCCCAGGCTTCCTCTGGGCAGGGTCACTCCCTCTCTACCTTGGTTATTCATGGGGGTTCAGGGGTTTTTGACAGGCCGTTCTCATCAACCATTCGTACATATAG
>NC_045743.1:22975915-22976009 GCF_008692095.1 Etheostoma spectabile | reverse complement strand
TATGTTTGAGTCCCCAAACACAGGGCTTTCTAGCCAGAGAGTAGAGTTCATGTCCTGTTACGAATCCCACTTGGAGTGTCCTACGTCGGGACTC
>NC_045743.1:22975799-22975905 GCF_008692095.1 Etheostoma spectabile | reverse complement strand
AGCTAAGAAATCACTCTAGATTTGATTATGTATAAAAATGATTTATTCATAAAACAGAGCAATGCATTCCGAGCAGTTATACGTGCACGGTCCTAATGGAACATGA
>NC_045743.1:22972208-22975789 GCF_008692095.1 Etheostoma spectabile | reverse complement strand
GGTCCCCAAAAAGGCGCTTAAACAGGGGTGCGCAAAGTTTATATGGGTTCACCTTAAGGGAGCCCTATTGGTTAAAAGCGTCACTGGGCAGATCATAACGCCTTAGCAACAGTATTTCTATTGGCTGGGTGGGTGCGGCATCCCGTCTCAGTCTTCAGGAATGTGTCTGTGAGTGTGTTTGCTTTTGGGGGTCTTTTCCTGTGAAAGATCCCTTTGTTCTGCTGATTGTGGAATCAGCATGGCCTCAAGCCTTACTGAATGTGTTGTTTTCCTGCCAGTCGTGGCTAATGCTTAACAATAGGATGTCGCTCCCACCTGGACGCCAAGCACAAGTAACAACATACTTCTCTTTTATTCAGTGTCTGACACGAGCTTTTGTTTCATTTGTTTATGCATAAGTTTATTCACAGTACCTAAGTATGATCACAATACCTGAGTATAATTTCCCACAAATTCCACTATACCTGAGTATAATTTCCCACAGTCCCTTAAGAAGTTAAGGAGAAAACACAAGACTTTCAACCAGTAAATATGTGTTTGTGTCCCGTCAGTACTATTTAAGTAGACTACCCAAACTACAACCTTTTTTTCTAGTCATTTTGGTGTCTAAACTTAACTGCTCTTATGATGGTCACCTTTGTCATCTATACTTAACTGTAACAGCTGATGTCAAGACCGCCACAACCTCAATTGCCACGTGACCGGTTGGCTGTTGGCTTCGGCAGCCAATAGATTTATGGTAGAGGTCACACCAGTTGCATTCATGAGAATGCTTTGCATCAGATTACACATCCAGTTTGTCTTAAAAATGGAAGGGAGAGTGTAATCTGTTGTGTCCTCAAACATAAGAACAGCTCACTCGTTTCTAGTATCATCTCCATTTCAATTTAATCATTAGTGAGTATAAATTAAATACGCAACAAACTGAGCAACTTAAAGCAAAAAATGTTCCGCTTAATTTACAGTATTTTGAACACCAGCAAACACTGCATGATCTCAGGACCACTGCCCTCCGGCTGTTTTGGCGATGTAAAGTTTAGAACATTAAGGCAATTGCGCATATGACTTAAGGGCTACTGCTGTCTCAAAAACAAACCCTGCGTGGACAACATCACTACCTTCTACCACAGAACTGACCTCTTCAAACATGATTGCCTGAATCATACAGGATCTTGTCTTTTATCCATGAACAGGTTATGGTGCTATATGTAACCATCTGCATCACACCCACAGAATCACAGGGAGAAGAGATAACCTCGGTGTTTATCTGTGTTGGCTCTGTTCATTTCCTACAGCATTCTCTTTGTAAAAATCCTGCAATTGAAATTAAAACTTCTGCTGTTATTTTGGTAAAAGTAACTCAAAAGTAACGCAAAAGTAATGTAAAGCATTACAATTCAAAGACAGTAATATTGTAATTTCACCAATTACTCTCAAATGACAGAAAATAGTAATCTATTAAAAAAATTTAAAAGTAACTTGTCCACTTTCAGTAGATCTGCACAGGACGCTGACTGGCTGGGACTAGGTGGCTTGTACACAAACCATATAATGTTAATACAACGGACTTAGCATCAGTTCCTTCTCCCATTGGTTTGTGGACTTATAAAGCTAGTAGTTAGCATTTTTCATCTTGCTAGTTTGGAGCCAGAAATGACCATATTGGGACAAGGGCAGAGCTGGGAAGAATGATGCATCTTAGCCACTATCGTGTATGGTTTCAATGGCCACTGTGCACTAACCTACATGTAGATGCGGGTGAACATCGCAGATTTTTAACAAGGATGTGAGTCACGCAGCAACTGTTGCCAGGGGAAACATGGACATCCTTGCCAATTGTGGTATGCTTGGAGAACAGTCGCGGGTGCATTTCTTGGTAAAGACAAATACACAATCAACACGTTTGTAGCTAATAATAAAAACAACCTTGTATTGGTAATTGTTGTAAGTTAAATTCATTATTATTGTATGTGGCATTTGCTTTCCGGGAGGCAAGGTGTTTCACCAACACAATTTCTGCCTCCTGAACTAACTGGAACATGGTTCCACAGGAGAGGGAGCCTGAAGCTAAACGCTCTGGCTCACACTTCTACTTTGTAACTCTAGGACCCCAAGTAACCCTGCATTCTCTGCACGTATATGGTCGACCTCTTTGTCGCGTGCTCTCGTGGTAGTAAGTACTATGAGCTCTTTCAGATGATGGTTCTGACCATGAAGAGGTTTGTAGTGTAGAAGAAGGATTTTAAATTCCTATTCTGGATTTTACGGAAGCCATGCAGATAAGCTAAAACGAAGATGTGATTCTTTTCCTGGTTCCAGTCAGAAATGTGCTACAGCATTCGGTCCGCTGAGATCTTTATGGACTTTTTCGAGCAGCCTAAATAAAGAATTGCTGTAACCTGGTAGAAGTACAAAATTATGGAAGCTAGTTTTCTTCCGCGCATCAGTTTTAGACGATTATTCTTATTTTTGCAATATTACTGGTTACAAAAGGCGGATCCTTGAATTGCTTTATGTTGAATTAAACGACAATTCCTGATCAAAATCACTCAGATTCCTCACAGTTGCGGTGCAGGAGTATGCACAGAGTAACATCTCTTTGGATAATGCGTCACGAGGGGTGCTTGGGGGGCCAGAACCATAACTTCAGTTTTCTCTGAGTTTAACATTAGCATTAACAGTCTCCCAGGTTTAACAAAAAACATCCTGAAGGCAATCCTGATTTTGCATTTATTTTCAAAAAGCCCGTAGGATCCCATTAGCCATATTATTACTTTGTTAACAAGCAACACAGTTACACTCAAACTTGATATGTTTTCCCCATTCTTGAACATATTACTTGTACGTGTCCTGAAGATACTTACTACAAAGGACTCAGCCGAATGTGTGTCTGTGGCCCGTAAATGACAATAATGATGGCTCCTCATATGATGCAGCCAGGCTGTACCAGGCAACATGGCAATGCCCGGCTAATGAGCATTAAGTGACCTGTTGTCTTTTTTTTTGGCCACTTAGTGTCGTTTCTTTTCACATTCTAACCAATCTGTCATCACAATTTAGCTAAAAAAGTGGGGGCACATTATTGGGGTGAAGAGGCCGGATAAAACCACACCGTTTTCCACACCAACGGGAACAGTTGGGGACAATGGCGAGGTGCGTGCTGATTTACGGCAAAAGGGCAAAAAATAAAAAAAAACCTCTGCCATCCTTTGAGAAAAACCTCGGCTGTAAGAGCCTGTCTGGCTGGTGCCAAAAAAGTAACTTCAGGCCCTGCTGAAACCTATGGTACTGAACAAGGAAACGCATCAAACAATGTAGTCTTCAGCAAAAAAGAACAAGTCTGTGAATGCTACAGCATGTGTCTTAATGAGCATAGCTAAAACTAAAGATCCAAACTCATCTCCCTATAGATCAGTGTTTTGATGGCTAATTACCTTTAATTGTATTTGTTGTTTCTAGTGGGGCATCATCAGACACAACAGTCAGGTACCAACATCTCCTCTCTGTTAACCAATGTCTTACAGCCGCATTAGTGGCCTCCTACTGCATGTTGCTGAACCCCTCTGGACCGGAGTTTTTTA
>NC_045743.1:22972053-22972183 GCF_008692095.1 Etheostoma spectabile | reverse complement strand
TTTATTATTGTATGTGGCATTTTCTTTTCCGGGATGCAAGTGTTTCACCAACACAAGTCTGCCTCCTGAACTCAAACTGGAACCTGGTTCCACAGGAGAGGAGCCTGATAGCTGAACGCTCTGGCTCACA
>NC_045743.1:22971874-22972043 GCF_008692095.1 Etheostoma spectabile | reverse complement strand
GGAGACTCTAGGAACCACAAGTAACCCTGCATTCTGGGAGCGCAGTGCTCTCGTGGGGTAGTAAGGTACTATGAGCTCTTTAAGATAAGATGGTGTCTGACCATGAAGAGGTTTGTAGGTGAGAAGAAGGATTTTAAATTCTATTCTGGATTTTACAGGAAGCCAATGC
>NC_045743.1:22967680-22971849 GCF_008692095.1 Etheostoma spectabile | reverse complement strand
AGGCTGCTCGGAAAAAGTCCATAAAGATCTGCAGCGGAGCCGAATGCTGTAGCACATTTTGACTGGAACCAGGAAAAGAATCACATACTATCAGTTTTAGCTTAGGATCAGCTGAAGAGTCTTTATGGACTTTTTCGAGCAGCCTGATAATAAAGAAATGCGGTAAGCCTAGAAGTAAAAAATGTATGGACTAGGTTTTCTGCATCAGTTTAAGACAAGATATTCCTGTTTTTTGCAATATTACGTAGGTGAAGTTTTTTCTGTTGAATTGGGGAACAGTTTTTCGAATCGGGGGATATATTTGAAAGTAAATGATGCCCCCCCCCCGCGTAAAAAGTCCCGTGGATCTTGGTGAAGTTGGGCTTTGAATTGAAAAGATATTCACTATGGAAAGTACAATCATTGGATGTGGACTTTGAATGAGAATAGTTTTCTCGAAAGTAACACAATGAACAATGTGAAAAGTTGTTTGAACAAGTACAGTACTCTAACCTCAATAAAAGATAGCAACAAAAGATATGGAATTTTGCGAAACGCAGGCACAATTACACGGGAACGTGACATCCCTCCGCTCCCCCACACCCCTCCCCCCACCGTCGGACCCCCCCCCCCAAGTAATGCATTGTACACTACTTACCCACCTTACCTCTCAAATGACCCCTAACCACCCCAAAAGAAAAATAGTAGTAATCTCAATACATTTTAAAAGTAAACATTGCCCACACATGCCCTCTTGACATTGAATCTGCCCAAGGAAGTGTCTGCATCTGCGTGATATGGCTCCCACCTAGGTTGGCTTGCTACATCAAACCCAATAGAATGTTAATTACAAGGGACTTAGCATCAGTGACTTTTCCCATTGGTATTTGTTAGAGCGATAGCGACTTATTTACTTTGGACTTATAATAGACCCTAGTAGTTAGCAGCATCTTTTTATCTAGCTAATTTGAGCCAGACAAGCCTGACCATATTGGGCAAATCGAGAGGCGGAGCTAGGACATAACCAGAATGTATGAATCTTAGCAACCATTGTGTATGCGTTTCAGTTGCGCGCTGCATTCTAAGACCGCGCTACTGATAGACCCCAGCATCCGGGGAGGACATCCGCACAAGAAAATTTCGTACAACCAGTTAGCATCCGATAGTGTCACCTCAGCAAGACTTTTATCGAGCGGGTATAAAGAGCGGATTTCTTACTATACATTAACAATGCGACACATCTGTGCCCAATTTGTCTCGCGATCATTGCCTATAATGGAAAAAGTTGCAGGGACATTATACTGGATAAGCGAAAATAATGATCACAGCGTTTGATGTCCCCAGCTAATTGCTATTGTCCCCTAGACGGGTGAACATGTCTATAAGTCATTAGGTTATAAATTATTCTCTTGTCACACTGGCCTCTGCTTTTCATGTACAAAATATTCTAACATGCCAATTGATTAAACCTGGATCATACTCAGCGACTATTGACAAGATTTTTAACTAAACTTGCCTTCTCCGGGAGCCACGGAGCACGAGACAGCAATCTCATGCCCCAGCGGGAACCGTCCCCTGCAGGACTACAAATCGCGATTCCTAATTCAGGGGCTATCTAGGCAGAGTGGTCCCCCATGCCCTGATAGCCTCTGACTGTTCGGCAGCGATCGTCCGAATGATACCCTCTTGCGATAATGAGCAAATCTGTTGAGCGGCGGCTAACTGCACTGTAGGAACTCTCTGGTAAGCGCCGTCTCGCTCACCTAATTGGAAAATTGGTAATAAGAAAGCCGCCAGCCAAATTCAATCCCACAAGCATGCCTGGGGATACTAAAGATGCTGCTCTACACGTGAGTGCATGAGAGGGATGAAGGTTAAAAGGTTTTACATCTAAGGGTCCCCTAACAAGTCCAGGCCCCTCCGTTAGTGCCCTAAACCGTGACTGTCTCCGTAACATACTCAGTACACCAGAGCGAACCGTTGCGAAGACGAGAACGTCAGAAGCGGGATTGATGACAACACAGGCGGCCAAGTCAGGTCGGGGGGACGAGACTCTAGTCATGTCCTATCCGCTCATTGATGACACCAATCACGGCGACTGGCCAAGACTAGGAGAGAGAGCAAGAAGAAAGCGACTACGATATGCGACTGCAAAAATCACTAATAGTGATACGGCTCACGCATCGTTACATGACGCATGATTGGCGGTGACAACACATGATTGGATGGACATTGATTGATACCAATAGTGACACCAGAGTCACCCTTAATTTGGATGAAATCCATGAATTGAATTCAACCATGTTTACCCCCCCCCTTCCTGCCCGACAGACGGGATAAACAATTTGAATCGACAGTGACTATTATATACATTTCACTTTGCACTGGTCTAATCTCTCCAAAGGTCACCGCAGGATGGACTGAACTATTTACCAACACAGACAGTCTGATGACTGCAGCTACATTTACAAACACAAACTCATTCTCACACACACCACACCATACACCTACCCCCACCCCCGAACCTAACGAACCCGACCCCCCCCCCCTACTTAACTACAACATACGCACCGTGATCCGTCCCTGAACTGCCTAAGTTTCTTTCTTTCTTGTGTTTCCACTCTAACGTCCCATGGTTTAACAGTCTAAGGCGGGACTGAACTGCGCGCGGTAATCTTTGCACCGTTGCGTCAGTATAGTGTCTCACATTTATTACACATCATACATACGCAACACACACTCATAGTCCAAGGCCGGGATGGAACTGCAGCTGTTTTTTCAACAACCCACACCAGTTCGTGTCCTCCCACGCCACTCAACATCCACAGACACGAATACACCAATTAATTCCATTCATGTAGTCAGTCTTGTATACTGCCCATTTAGATTACTGTATTATCCTGCTGTCATGCCATATATCCTTTTTCAGAGTGCCATGTGGGCAGGCCGCCTTTCATTAAGCTGCGGCTCGCGGAGGTCTCTAAAATCTCTAAACTGCTATTTAGTTGACTAATGTTACATGCTAAATGTGTGCATGACAATAAAGTTGAATCTATACTAATCTATTGTATGTGCATATTTCTTTTACGGGATATGCAAGTTTCCGAAACCAACAGCAAGCTCTTCTCACTGAGAACGATGGTGAAGCAGAGCCGCAGCAGTTGCTGCACCACCCCTCCAGATGCTTAGAGCACTTCCAGGTACTTTGTGATATGGACGTTTTTAAAGAAGATATGGCGAAAAAACCCAGTTATTTTTTATTCTATCCCAAGAACGCCCACTACTGTGGTGTAGTCAGACTCTTTACTCAACATGGCTGTTAGAGACAGAGCTGGCAAACAATGCCCACCCCCAAGCGACTAAGGTTTAAGTTAACTTGACAAGAAATCGTGTAAGGACAATGAGAGGTACCTCTCTGACCCAGCCTAACTATAAGCTTTTATCAAAGAGGAAATCTTAAGCAACTCTTAACATGTGCAGAGACAGTGCTCGACTACTGAACCCAAACTGCGACCCTGGCCCCTCTAAACAGCGAGAGGCAGCCAGTAGCTGAATACGCCTAGAGCTCCCAATACTTTTACTTTTAGAGACTCTAGAGAACCACAAGTAATCCCTGCATCTTTGCAAGCGAGCACAGTGCTTGAGTGGGTATAGAAAGGTACTGTGAGGCCACTACTTCTCATGATCAACGTATGTGCCCCCCCCGGACACATGAAGAGCTTTGTAGGAGGAGAAGCAAGAATTTAAATTGACTATTCTGCGATTTTACAGGAAACGCAATATGCCGAAGAAGCTTAACACAGACGAGAGAGTGTGATCCTTTTCCTGAAAGCGTAACGACTGACTGGTCCAGCATTATCGGAGCAGGACCTGCAATGAGTCTTTTTTTTGCCAACTTTGTTTTGAGCAGCCTGACAAAAAAAAGAAAATGCCAGTAATCCAGCCCTAGCATTAAGCTAAACAAAATGCAATGTAGACTACATACCAGACTTCCCCACCCCCACCCCAGCCTCACATACCACGTATTTCTTGTGCATCTTTCATTTTTAGACAGGTATATTCCTAGATTTAGTGCCAAGACTACGGGTTGAAAGAAGAGAACAGTGAAGGTCACTTGAAATTTGTAAATTGGATGTATGTCGTAAGATAAAGCGACAGTCACTGATCAAAGATAACTCCCTAAGAGGATG
>NC_045743.1:22967533-22967655 GCF_008692095.1 Etheostoma spectabile | reverse complement strand
AGATTCCTCACAGTGGTGCTGGAGGCCAGGGTGATGCCACCCAGAGTAACTATCTCTTTGGATAATGCGTTACGGAGGTGCTTGGGCCCCAGAACAATAACTTCAGTTTTATCTGAGTTTAA
>NC_045743.1:22967333-22967523 GCF_008692095.1 Etheostoma spectabile | reverse complement strand
TTACAGGTCATCCAGGTTTTAACATCCTGAAGGCATCCTGATTTTGCATTATAATTTTCAAAAAGCACAGTAGGATCACATTAGGCCATATTATTAACTTTGTTAACAAGCAACACAGGTAACACTAAAAAATTGATATGTTCCCATTCTTGAACATATTACTTGTCCTGAAGAATACTTACTACAAAGG
>NC_045743.1:22967047-22967155 GCF_008692095.1 Etheostoma spectabile | reverse complement strand
CACAATTTAGCTAAAAAAAGTGGGGGCACATTATTGGGGTGAAGAGGCCGGATAAAACCACACGTTTTCCACACCAAACGGGACAGTTGGGGACAATGGCGAGGTTCG
>NC_045743.1:22966868-22967037 GCF_008692095.1 Etheostoma spectabile | reverse complement strand
ACGGCAGCATACTCATGCATCCTTTGAGGAAAAACCTCGGCTGGTAAAAGCCTGTCTGGCTGGTGGCCAAAAAAGTTAACTTCAGGCCCTGCTGAAACCCATATGGTACTGAAAAGGAAAACTGCATTCAAACAATGTAGTCTTCAGCAAAAAAGAAAGCCAAAGTTCA
>NC_045743.1:22966661-22966807 GCF_008692095.1 Etheostoma spectabile | reverse complement strand
ATAGATCAGTGTTTGATGGGCTAAATTACCTTTTAATTTGTTGTGTATAGTGGGCATCATCAGACACAAACAGTCAGGTACCCAGACATCTGCCTCTCTGTTAACAATGTCTTACAGCCCATTAGTGGCTCCTAAAGGCAGTGTGC
>NC_045743.1:22966560-22966651 GCF_008692095.1 Etheostoma spectabile | reverse complement strand
GGACAGGAAGTTTTTTCACACCTGTATGGGTTAGTCAGATGATGATATCTCGACCAATGAGGTGTCTGCAATCAGAGGTGTGAAAACAAAC
>NC_045743.1:22966473-22966550 GCF_008692095.1 Etheostoma spectabile | reverse complement strand
AACCCAACAACATGTGATGTAATCATTACTGAACAGGACAGTTTTTTCAATTGATATTGTGTCTGACATGAGTACAA
>NC_045743.1:22966224-22966463 GCF_008692095.1 Etheostoma spectabile | reverse complement strand
TATCGAAATTGTCTAGATCTTTAACAATAAAGGGATTCCATTAGCATGTGTACTGTGAGAGGGGTGTCTGCCAGTCCCGAATTCACAGAGAATTATCTCCCGACTTATCTCCCGATTTACTAGGTAAAGAGAGTTAGGGTTGTAGAGCGGCCGGAGCGGATCCAATGGTGCAGGAAGTAAATTCACAAAGTATAAGAGCTCCAAATTCTGAAAAAGATGGCAGGTTGGGGTGTTGTATG
>NC_045743.1:22965384-22965959 GCF_008692095.1 Etheostoma spectabile | reverse complement strand
GTGGAGGAGACTTAAAGGATATTGGGGATGTTTAGGTAAACTGACAGGATGCTCTCGCTGTTTCTCTACTTCGGGGCTGTGCAACCGGCCTCTGGCTCGCATGAAAAAAGACCTGGGGCGTATCTTTATCGGAGCGGAGAGCCGATTCACGGGGACACCCTGTGATGCCGCTGGTGGAAGATCAAGCATTGACGTGAATGGCTGTGTTGGCTTGTGTGGCTTGCGGCGCCTCCCAAACGTTGTTCAGACGCGCCTCGTTAAAAATACCGGCAACTTTCACCTGGCTGGTCGGCAGTGGGCCGTTACCTTAAGTTAGATATGATTGTGTTATGAGAAAGCGTTGCATCAGATTACACACATGAATATGAATGGAACTGACCTCACATGAAGGGAAGCTTACTCAATTCCAGGTGCAATTTGACATTCATTTCCAGAGTTCAATCTTATTTAACTTAGTTTTACATTGAAGTGCAAGGACAACCCTAACTATTGAATATTGGAGTTAAGTTGCTGACAAACTTTCCTTTCCCAGTAGTGCTGGGTAGTGACCTGCCAGTCTTATTTGATTTGTTGAA
>NC_045743.1:22965146-22965374 GCF_008692095.1 Etheostoma spectabile | reverse complement strand
GCCCTCTGTTACCCTCAGTGCCCTGCCTTTTTATGATGCAGATCTGGACACTCAACCAGAAAAGCCGTGGAAGTCACACAGGTAAAAGAGGCAGGAGAGGTTCCAGCAGACTGTCATAAAATCTGTAATTGCAGTAACTCCAGACTTGCCACTAGGTTTTAAGATACTTTCAGACATTGTTCAGATGCAACACGATGACTCCAGCCTAGTGACTTTATTGGGCAGTGC
>NC_045743.1:22964660-22964983 GCF_008692095.1 Etheostoma spectabile | reverse complement strand
TTAGACGGTACTTTCACTGGCCTGGTTTGCAGGCAGATGTTGCTCAGTTTTGTAGGACTTTCCCTCAGTACCATAACATTTCAAGTAAAGGACTGTGTAGAACTCCACTCCAACCCCTCCCGATTGTTAGCACTCCGGTCTTGGTATGGATACTGTTGGTCCAGTTGAAAAAAGTAAAAATCTAAACCGCTACATGTTGGTGTTCACAGATTACTCTACTAGATACCCAGGCAAAAGAGGCAGGCGACATTCCAGTGTTTCCCCTGAAATCCAAAAGTACTTACATTTATGTGTCTCTCTGGTCGATGCAGCAGCCACACACT
>NC_045743.1:22951205-22964650 GCF_008692095.1 Etheostoma spectabile | reverse complement strand
TTTCAAGTGAGGTCGCGTCCACACTCGGTTCGTAGGGGTATACACCCCTTGGTCAATCCCCTTCCCCTCGGTTGTAATAGGTATTCTGACACCACTATTCTCCTTGCTCCAGTTCTTCTCTAGAGTTGGTTTCCCTCGTGAGATTTTAACTGACCAAGGCACTAACTTTATGTCCACACTTCTGAAACAGGTTTACCAACTACTTGGCGTCAAGAGTGTGCAAACAACCCCCTACCACCCACAAACGTTAGGTGACAAAACGGTTCAATCAGACCACTCAAGCAAGCTCAAAAGTTGTGTCAATGACACTGGTTCTTACTGGGATCAATGGCTACCCTATCGCTTTGCATACCGGGAAGTACCCCAGGTTCTTACTGTGTTTTCCGGATTTTCGAACCTGTTGTATGGTCATGAGGTAGGGGACCACTGACTTGCTTAGGGAAGGCTGGGAGGGGACCAGCAGAGGGAGGGGGGTGTTGTAATGTCATCTTCCTGGTTGTTCAGATGAGACGACAGGCTTACGAAGATAGGAACAAACTTGACCAGCAGACAATTGAAGAATGCCAGCGAGGTACCAGAAAGAATGGTATGATAACGTCGGCACGGCAGATGACCTTTGTTCCAGGTCAAAGTCCAGAACATTAAGGGCTGTAATCTCCCGAGTTATATTTATTGGTCCGATACGTTCTGGCTCAAAAAATTCTACATTGGTCAATTGTTTTTCGTGTTATTCAGTCGTGGAAGCATAGGCTGAATCCCAATCCTTCGTCTTACCCTACCGTCTGCGGGGGAAGTTGGCTTGGCTCATGGTAGAGCGGTTGCCTGCCAATCGGAAGGTTGGTGGTCAATCCCCCGCCTGCAGTCCCTTGTCGAAGTGTCCTTGGGCAAGGACACGAACCCCGAGTTTGCCCAGTGACTGCGCATCGATTGTGAATGTGGTTGTGATTGGTTTATACTGATGGGCAGTGGAACCTTGTACGGCAGCCCGGCCACAGGTGTGAATGGTGGTGAATGGTGAATGGTTTTCCTGTAGAATGTAAAAGGCTTTGAGTCAGTGTTAAGAACTGAAAGCGCTATTAAGTACAGCACATTTCATGACTTGTAATTTGTTGGTTTGTATGGGCACTGATGATATGTGAGGGCGGGGGGGGGGGTACTCGCAAAGCATCAGACTGGTCCTGAAATATCAGAACAGCTGTAGTTATTTGTTTGATTTGTGGTCTTGTTTTGGTATTTTTTAGTTTAACACATATAGTGCCTTTTTATGGGTTGTGTGTACTGTTAGTTAGTGGTTCTATATGTAATAATGGTTCTGACCATAATTGTTATGTAAGTTTTGCCTGTTATGTTTTAATGTTGCAGCATAAAGAACAGATTTTTTTCAACCAAAGTGTTTTCTGAACAATCAATGACATTCAAAACTGTGTGAAAACGTAAACAGATATACAACACACTGTGTATACAGGGTGTATATGTATGATAACCACGTATACATGTGTGTATAGTGTATGTAATGATCCATGATACTGTGGATACAATTTGGGTTTGCAAACAACTAAGTACCTACCACAGATAAACACACGGCATCTACACAACCAAGTGAACATAATAATCCCATAAAATATTAAAATTACATGAACTGTTGTCCAAACCCACCACAATCACAGACAGAGACGGCACTCTTTGGAAGTTTGTGATCAATACTGGCATGTGATGTCACCAAGTGTGTCCCTTTCATAGGGGTAGGTTTTCACCCTACCCATTACCCCTTGGTTTCAGGGCCAGGGTAGGGGTAAGGGCCAAGGGGTAGGGGTCAAAACCCGAAGGATTTGGATTCACCCTGCGGTCTGTGGTGGAAAGCACTAATGGCTAATGGGGGTTGTTTTCCCCCAGAGCACCCTGTTTCCACAGGGTAACAGTCTGTCTTCAAGAAACACCCCCGCTTGTTTTCTCTTATGCTGGATAGCCCGACCCCGTGGGTACAGTTGAAGAAGAACTAGAAAGACCTTGTTTAGTGGGTTTCCTGTAATGGTTTATTTAATTTGAGTGTTTCCTTCCATACGTCCTCCTCTACCATCTCAAACATCGCAGTGTGGCAGCATTTTACAAAAATAGATACACGGAAAAAGTCGAAGTGCAACAGTTTGCAAGCACAGTTTGCATATAGCAGCTGACTACAAACATGGCATATCATCCGGAAAACAGTAACTAACTTGTCTGCTACGTTTGCCCCTGCTGTTTATAATGAAATATTCAGAATTGGCATATTTCATAGTCCTAATAATCGTTTTTATAACTACGGGGTAACCCACCCGCAACAACGTTAGCGTTCCCCAGACCAACACCCACACCCCTGATGTTAAATCCTCTAAACCAAAGACGGCAAGAAATATATCACGGAAGGGAAATTGTCGACTTATGCTCAGTATATGAGAGCCCTTGATGCTTGTGGAGGGGGATGGTTTTAAGAACTACTATAAACTCGCCAACACGAGTATGGTAAAAGCTTTAAACTATAGTCTCCTGTGTCTCGTGTTCAACAGGCTCCGTGCGACGGACACAGAGCGCTGAGCTGCGCTGTCAGAGCCGAACAGTAGAGTGTCCTTTTAGTGCAGTAAATAATTAGGTCAAAAATGATTGAATTACTGAAATACGCTTCACGGAAACGTCTGCGGACAGTTATTCAATCTTGCATTTTTTCCGCCCCCCGCACCTCCGCCCAGTTGATTTTTATGTCGAAGATTTCACAACTTCAGTCTATCGCAACCAAGATTTACTTTGTTATTTACAGGGCACTACTAGTCATTGAAGCTTACCGTGACAGCAAACCCTCTGTAAAATGGCGAGGGAACCTTTGATTGGAGAAGCAACTTGGACCACACCTACGACAAGTTTACTGCAAAGCCGACCATGTTCCGCAGGGCGCATGTGAACCTCCTAAAAAATTGTCTGAAAGACTCTGAGAGAAGGCAGAGGATTGCTGATCAGAGTTGTGATGAGGAAGAGGATGTTGATGACCCATATATCGCCCTCATCAGCCATTACCCAGCGGAACCTACCTGACCACTCTGCAGCTGATCAACAAAATTAGGCTGAAAAGCTTTGATGTAATTGTAATATTTCCAAGAAGCACCCAGGTTCACAACATGGTGTAGCATGATATTGTGTTAAAAGGAGGAGGCACCAGTTAACGAAGGAGTTACAGGATCCCAGAGACGCACTCCTGGGACATATTTGATCAGTGGGAGAAACGCAAAGCTTAGCCACCATCGTGAGATGTTTCACTGCTCTATCACTCAGCAAATACAGAGGGGAAACCTTGTTGGTCTTCAACTGGCTGAGTCCCGTCATTCAGCAAGTTTTCTGGCAATCAGGTGGAATGCTAGAGAAAAAGTCACTGGCAGTTACTCTGGTAGGACCAAAGTGATGTTTTAACGTGGTCCAGCTAATTTAAATATGTCTCACTTATCCGTATGTGTGTGATATTAACGTGTTTATATTATTTCCGGCGTTTTCATTTGCAGGTGCAAATTTTCACCAAACACATGTTCCTTCCGAGACCTATTTAGCATAGCCACAATCTACTGTGTTGTTTTTTTCTGATCCCAGAATGCATCTGTGGTGTAGCCAGACCTTACTACAAGGGCTGTAGAATGGAGCTGAAAAATGCAAGAGATGCGTTTTTGAGACCACTGAAAAGTTATAATAATAGGACAAAGAAGGAAGCAAGGGGTTAGAAAACGACAGAAGAGGCGATTGGTTAAGAGACAGGAGAAAGGCAGGGTGGTACAGAGTAGAGTTGATAAGAGCATGGTGAGATCTGGCAGCGTCTAGGGAGTAGGGCATCAGAGTCACAAGTGACCTGAAGAACTAGGGGTAGGGGATGAAGAGAATGAGGAGAAATAAACTAATCGTTCATGATCATTTGTTCAGAAGATGCCATAGCTGCAGCTATCTGGCAGACTCTGCAGATGGGGTTGAGGACGGACCGCTATCTTGCTTTCCCAGTTCCCAAACGATATCCCTGAGGAAGCTCCTCGTCTCCTTGTGCCACCCAAAACTGTCATTTTACATGTGTGATCTATCTGCCCTCGCTCAAAACCACTGTGACTCTCAACCTGCTATCATCATCTCATCTCCCACTTCAGGCCAGATATTAACTTACTTTGCTTTCTTTACAGGATTCTAACTTTAAAACGTTAAACAGCTGCTGTAAATTTTAATAGAATTGTCTGTGAGTTAGTTCTGAATGATGTTGTTTCCCCAAATGACTTTGATGTCAGAGACTGTGTGATGTTACTCGTCTACCAATAGGAATATTTGTTTAGACCACCGTGACCTCACCAAGTCATATTAACTGTCTACACCTTCTACTGATTGGTGGTTGCCAAAAAAATAATATGGATTTAAAATTTTTAATTTTGAGAACGGTTTGGTTTTTCTGTCAGTGTTGTTGGTTTAATGGATCTTTTGGTCTTTCTCTCAGTGCGCTACACACCCCTACCCAACATCCTCTCCGCTCCTCGCTGTCCTAAGCCTTCTAGTGGCCCCATCGGTCTGATGCCTGTAGAAGTTTTCTCGAACAACATCCTGTGGTTTCTGGTACTCTTGTGTCGTTTTCCTTGATAATTTATTCAATCATCATTCTGTATCCTCAATAGGTGACTTGCTGCATTCAGCGCCGGATAGTGGCTATTTTGTGCCCGCTGCATTACACACCAGAATCACCATGAACAGAGTTAACTCAGGTTTGTCTGTGTTGGGCTTATTCTGTTTCCCTACACTGTTTCTTTTGTGAAGGATAGAACTGACTAAACAGGAGTATAATTTCTGCTACGGAGAATGTTTGTTGATCATTGACTATTTTCACAGATAATAGATCTTATTTGGCCTTTATTGTGTCCAGTTACTGTATCCGTAAAGTCTATCATCTGAGAGTATTTGCGATGGCGTATCTCAGGCCCGTGCATGCCTCTCACATCCAAGCTGTCACACTACCAGCTGTCGAGGGACTTCCAACAGGCAAGAAATCGAGCTGAAGCAGCCGATCTTGGTGTTCTGATAGGTTGTGTTTTCTAATAGTGTACTGTGCATTTTACTGTGTTTCCTTGGCAGGTGACAGCTGGGTCATGCTCATTTGAAACCCTATGTTCTGTTGGTTTCTATTCCAATTGGTCTAAACCCTGTGATTCTATGCCTTATTTTACCCTGGGTGGTAGAAAAGCAGTTAAAACTCATAGGTTACGATCCGATACTGCTGCTGGCTTCCCGTGAGAACAATAATGTAGAGAGGCTGGTGGAGGGACTGAGAATCAGACTCGTCGTCTGTCATAGCCCGTATTAAATGCTTTCAATGACTGAAATATCAAATCAGAAAGTGAAGTATATTTTCCATGTCGTTAAGTTCTAAACTGGTGTAATGATCACAAATTGAAAGCCGTGTTTTCACTTTACTTTTGTGTATTGCCATCTCTCTGATGCTGCTGATTGTAAAGAAAGCGTCTAAGCACAGATACGTTTCTAGTGTAATCATTAGTGACTTGAAACATTCAACCCAACACACAAAGCGATAAACTTTGTATTTATGTATCTATATTTCATCCAAGCATCATCTCTGGGGATTTCTAGGGCGAATTTGTAGCAAACAGAAAATCCCAGGCACTGCTCGGCCTCTTTTCCTGATAAAAAGAACAGCCACTTTCCCATCAAGTATAGAAAAACATCAGAGACATCTGAGTATTGTGTTTCACATAAAACTGTCAGTAGCAAAGAGATCTTGTTGTTTGGTGTTTTATGAGTTGTTGCAATCATTTCAATTTCGTGTTATCATATGATCCTGGTTAAACACACAGTATATTGTCTTTGATATAATCGATGTAAAACACTATGAAGTCCTTTTGTGAGAAACAAAATAATAGATTATTTAAAAAGACAGGATAATCTACATTCATCTAATCATGGAGTCCCGTTTTCCGAGAAACTGTAATCATAGAACAAGAAAGTTCAAGTTCACAAATTATGTAAGAGTAATGAGATTGTCGAATTTTTAATCATTTTATTCGAAAATCATCAGAATTGTCATTTTTGTTAATGTTACCACAGCAAAGAGATTATTTTAAAGGGAATTAATGATATAACAGACATATTCAGAATGTAATATTGTGTCTTTTTATCCGCTTTTTCACACTGATGTGCATGACAAGAGCACCTTAATGACATGTTTGAAAAGGGGGAAACCAACCCTAGTGTGATTCAACCACACTAAAGTGAGGCAGGTGTTAAGCCTGAGTCATGCCTTTTTGGTGGTCAACGTTTAGGTCACTTGGAATGAAGATGCCTGTAGAACCCACTTATCATAGCAGCCTGTGCTACGCAACAATAAATGTTCTCTACATTACCTGCAAATTAACTGCCCCGTATCTCTCTCTGCTGACTTGCAGAAGATTGAGCTGTTGACTTGTATTTCTCAGATACATGCAGTAAGCAGTGATGCTAAGATGAATAGTGGTGTCGTCAAGTCAACCTTTTCAAGTCCAAGAACAAACTAGTAAGACCAAGCCCAATGAAAGGACAGAGTAGAATCTTCTTCAAGACCCCTTAGTTTACTTGCTCATTAATGTATGTCATGCAAGAGAACGCATATACTTTTATCTAAAAGTAAAAACTTTGCATTATTTTTTGTAATTGATCCACAACGCCCTTACGTGTAACAAGCACTCTGGAGGATAAAATTAGCTCTAGCATGGGTCCACAGGGGTTCACCTAAAAAATACACATGTTCCCATTCTTAACTTATCCGTGTCTTGAATAAATCCACCGTAAAAGTGCTCAGTGACATTGTTCATGTCAAAAATCAAAACAAAGTTTTGCTGCGAAGCCCTCTAATAATACATGTTCAAAAACATAGGGCCCGCAGCTTTGCGGCTTCGTCCCATATTTATCCACATCAAGGGATTTATTGGAAATTTCCATCGGTTTTAAGGTATTCAAATGTGGCCAATGCACCATCCCGCTGAGAATATAGTTAAACCCCAAGTAAATGAAAGAGCAAGACATCCACTGTGGTGTGTTGATTATGTTATCGTTTGTTTGCAGCTAACGGTGTTCGGAAGAATAAGTTGGCGGTGAGAGATTGAATCCTCTTTAGAGCCGTTCTTGTCATATTATTTAGCTTCGGCCACATATGTCCAAAAACGGTCCGAGAAGGCTTCTCTCTCTGCGCTAAACGGCAGAACAACTGGGACAAACATGAAGAAACGCGCCTCTATAGTGACACAATCGCGCTCCCTTGTGGTAAACATTTACACAATATGGAACAGTACAGCATCCATATTACCTAATATACAACTGAGGACATAATAACATATTTTAACACCCCACTTGTACTCAGGTTGCCATCCTTTTAAACAAAAACACACAGAATGCATGTGGAATCTGCACACACATATCAATTTCCAAAAAGTGCATGTGCAAACCCTCTTTAGTTGCAACTTACTTACAGGTTTGGTCATTACTCACACTCATAATTATCAGTAGAACAATACATCAAAGTACTCTCCCTTATTCACAGTATACCTGATAACGGATACGTTATTTCTGTGTTTTTACACCTCCTCTGTTTTACAGGTTTTTGGCAAGAGCGTTGTCCCCTGATTGTCCTCGTGTACAAGAGTTTGTGTTACCTTGTAGTTTTTTATCTATACTACCTCAAGTACCGCTCTAGTATAGACACCTGTACGGTTTCTGAGACTAGGGCCATGTTCTGCCTGCGGCCATGTGGATGAGCGCCACGGAGGTTGCTTTTTAGTCTTCCACGCATATCAGGGATCTGTTCTGACAACCTTCCACAGCTACCCCTGTGGGTACTGCTTCTGTCACTGGTATCATCCGCCCATATGTCGGCATCACTGTAGGCTTGTATACTGGTTCCTCACTGTCTTTTGCCTCCAAAACTTAACCCTTTCTCTGCGTGCTTTAAGATACCTAGAGTGTTCACAGTGACCCACTGCCCTCTGTGTCTCCATAAAATACGTGATAACTACTCACAATAAAACGTAAATCTGGTCTGATACAAGTAGTCAGATTATAAGACTTCCTACGCCTCCCTGTACATTCTGACATCTTCCATCTTTACAGCATCTTCATATAACTCGGCGTTTGGCTCACCCGGGTGTTTCCCTGGTTCTGCAATCTTGCATGTTAAACGCTGCAGATATCTTGTTAGTGTACCTTTCCTGTGCTCTTTTATACCCCACTGACTGACTGAAATCAATACCCAGAAATGTTTGAGTTTACCAAATCTTTTCATTTTAAACTTTTCTGTCAAGCATCCTTTTTCACATTTTTCAGTCTCTCTTCAATTGCCTTGCCTGCATGATCAAGTCATCGACCCCTATGATTAGGATCAACCTTCCCTTCTTTGTGACTCTTTGGATAAACACAATGGTCAGCTGGGATTCTGTGGTGAACCCCATCCCATTGTTTAAAAATTGTGTAAAACTCTATTTCCAGTTTTTCGCCCCCCGGATTGATTTAAGAACAGAAAAGGTGATTTCTCTAGCTTATAACTATGTCCACTGTCTCCTTGGTAACCCTCTGGTGGCTTCGTGATAGATCTCATAGTCTAAAGGAGCGTGTAAGGTATGCTGTTTTTAAACGTCCCCTTTGCTGCAGGATAAATTCTCCTGTGCTGCTTTCTGTAGACAACCCTTACACTGGTCAGGTCTGCTTTGGTGAAAATGTTTCCCCATATCCCTCTTCCATTCTCGCTGTAACCCTTGGCCAAACCGTGCTTTGTAGTTTCTTTTCCATCTACTCAGTACTTGATGGAATAAACCCTCTACCCCCCCCGTTTTCTTTGCCTATTGCAGTGCTGTTGGGGTAAATTTCTTTTTCTCATTTAAGGACTGGATTTCCTCATCCATATTGCGTTAACCCATTCTTTTTGAGTTTACTGACCTCCATTTCTCCACCAAATGTCTGTGGGATTCCACACCCTGCTCTGCAGCAGTAGTCTACCGTGTATTGACCCCCCTCACTAGTACTGTACTCATTTATGACGTCACTAAGGTAACTTTGGTGGTCTTCTTTCTCTAGTTGGATAAATTCTACTTTCAGGTTAACCACTCGTCACCCCTTGATCATGGTCTCTAGACCTCGTTATTTGCTCTGGGGCCTATCACTTTGGGCAACTTCTACTCGTACACTTGGTTTCAAAGCACTTTCTGTCTTCCCACTGACACCCCTGTGTGACCTCACTAGTCCTTGTTTCTCACACTGTCTAGGCCATCGCCTTGATCTGGCCCACCTGTCTGTGTCCTGTTTTTCCTCAGCTGTCTTGCTTACAAACTTCACTATCCGGTGTTTTTTTGTACTCCTGTTTGTATCTGGATGAATACAAACCAAATACGCCGGGCTGTTCTTATCGTACCCTAGCAAAACGCCCCAGTCACATCTGAAATCAAGTTTTCCCTTGTGTCCGTTTGTACATGTAGCATACCGACACAAACTTTTGCATTTTATATACATTATGGCTTCTGGTCTGTCAGCATCTCTAAGGAGTCAGCCCTGTACGCCTGTTTAAGCACCTGTTTGCGATACCATTGCTGATGTTTGTAAACGATGCGTATTGCCATAGCTGCATTTGGTATGGCCGTTCAACTACATGCACCTGTCCTCCAAAAAGAGTACGCCAACCCCTCTCTGCAGTTCCTTTCTGGTGTGGGGAATCCGAGCTGTACGTTTCATTTCTGATCCTGTTTTTACTTTTTTTTCCTCAACAAGTGCTTGGAAATCCCCACACGTAAACTCTGTTCCGTTGTTTGGACCTGATGCTCTCCCTTTCCCATAGGGGAGACATCTGCTAGGAACTTCCGTAGCCTGTACTGTGTCACTTTTTCTTCTTTAGAAAATATACAAACACTGCGCTTTGATAATCGTCAGTAAATGATGCACATATTTTGTAGACCATCTATTGACTCTGGAGCTAGCAGACCTGCAAGATTTTGGTACCATCTGTAGGGACCTTTGCTCTTATTCAGGGTCCTCTTTCTGGTTTGGGCAAACTTTCCCTGAATACAAACACTCCCACTCTGTTTCGGGTTTACCTGTTTTTGCCCTTGATCTGCATACCTTCAACAACATTTTGTACTTAAGAACATCGTCCATAGTTTCATTGGCCTATATCTTCATGCCATTGTCTGCTGTATTTCGTGACATGCATTACCTTCTCATTAGACGTAGCTTCAGTATGCAATTGTAATACAACCTGCCAGATACATGAAAGTGTTAAATCTGGAACCGTCTCTGGTTTATCAGGGCGTCTTATCTTCTTTAAAGACACCGTAGACCCAACTCATTTGTGCCTTCTGAGAAGATGCTTTGGGGGTCGCGGTACAAACAAGCGTCTCGTCAGCGTTGCCTTGCGTCGCTGTCTCCCCCTGTCCGCCAAGTAAACTCATCATTTCCCCTCCGCTGATTGATCCCGCTGCACCAGGTGCCGTCTGCGCAGTCGACACTGGTGCTTTTCTGGACTGAACGTGCAGTCTAGCTCTTGAACATGGCGTGATCGGGTCCGGATTATTTGGAGGTAGCCCGTGTCCACCATCGAGACACCCCTCTCCTGGATGCTGCGCTTCCGCTGGGTACGGTCCCTCCGTCTGCTCATCTTGAACACATATGTCCTGTCAACCGCATCTTCTACAGAGACTTTACTTCCGAAGCCATCATTATTTGGACCCTTAGTGTACCCTTCGCCTTACGCCTCCACCTTGCTTCTTTATGTGTCGTCTTTCTGCAAAGACTCCACCAATGTCCCTTCTGTCGGCATCCCCCCTGTTTGCTCGGTGGCCATTGGTGCCGCTGGACACCGCCTTGAAGCACACCATCTCTGGTCCGTCTCTGTTTCCGAGCCCACTGCGCGTTCTCTTGGTGGGCCGCCTCTGGCCGTTTTTTTTTTTTCCCATTGAAACGTCATCATCACTGTCGCTTGACTCAGCTCCTTTTATCCTTATCTGTCCTCTTCCAACTGCGTAGGTTAGCTCTTGAATTCTGCAACGTGTTTTTAAAATACGAAATCGTCTTATGTGGCCATATGTTATTGCAAATGGCTTAAAAGTCGTGCCGGCAAATCCCTTTAAGACCATAGCCACTAGCGGCCGTCTCCTCAGTTTCATCACCTGCGTTCCGTCATCCGCTGGTTATGGCGTTTCTTCTGATGAGAGATCCATCACACCTTCAATCATTTGCCCTATTTGAAGCGACGTTACCGTGTGTATAAGTTGATTAACGGGCTTCCCCCTCCCTGCATATACTCTCTCAATTTTCTAAGCTTTTTTGCACTTTTTGCGGCGCATCCCTCCAACTAATGAGAGGTTTTTCTCAATCTAACATTACAATCAACTCTTTCATATTCGTCAGCGTTATTTTCTTAGCACTGGCTGCTATCTCGGCTTCTGACTTCGGTTCTTCCAGCACAGTGTTCTTTAGCCCTGCTAAATGAAATGTCCCAAACTTTCACTGGTCTTCCAAAAGCTCATACTTAGTCTCCACTCATCCCTCCGCGACACGTCAGTCGAGGCAACCTGCATGTCCTGCTTGTTTCCGCCATGGGTTAGCTGCTCCTTTTCTTAGCTAGCTAGCAGTCCGTTAGCACCGGTCCGTGCGACTTTCTAAACTGAACTGTCAAAACTCTCTTCCGAACAACTCCTGGGCCCAATAACCTGTTGAGTTATGTCAGTATACTGTTGTTGCAGCTCACGTTGTATTCGGAAAGAAACTAAGTGGGCGTGGAGATGATCCTCTTTAGCCTTTCTTGGCATATTTATTTTAGCTTCGGGACACACATCTCACGGTAAAAGGCTTCTCCGTCTTGCGCTACGGCAAACATACTGGACAAACAACAAATGAAGCAAGACGCGCCCTTCGTATAGCTACCATCCATAGCGCTCCCTTGTTGTAACCTTTTACACAATATGGAACCGTACCGCATCATATTACCTTATACAACCTTCTGCCCATAATGAACTCCCCTATTTTAACATGGGTTAATTTTTTTGCACTGCTAACCCTGGAAATCTGGTTTTTTCACTTCATCAAATGTATGTATTGTATGTATAAGTAGTTAATTAGCAAAATTGTTGATACAGATACAGTAATCTCGATTTCCTCTCTTCTGAGGAGGCCTAGGCTCTCCTTTTAGTCACCTGCAAGTCGCGCCAACAACATCTGGTGTAGCTGTTTTGTCTTCTGGTTGAAACAGTAGACGTTTCACAGTTGTAGGGGCTCAACTTGCTGTGAAGGACAGAAACAGGTTTGAGAAGAAAAAAAGGTGTGGGAATTTTGACCATCACCTGGCAACTCTTGGGGAGTTGTTGACCCGGCTCGAGAACCCGGAGAGGGCAATGGAAATCAGAGTCCTGGGAAAATGGTGTAATGTGGAGAGTAGGAGTGCGAAGTAATGAGTATGGGCACAAAAACTAGTGTGTGGTATGATATGTTATCAGCTCTGAGCTCTCAATATATCATGATTTTGTGAGAACTCAATCCTGTGTTTTTTTACGTGACAACTGTGTTCTAATGGTTCACCCTGAAGGGGGTTTGGCTTTGTCCCATGGGTTAAAGATTAATTCATAAGAACATGGTCACCTGATGCCAGAAGAACTTGCAAAGATCTTAGCAAGTAATGACCACGAAAGTTCTAACTCTTGGCAGCATACTTCCCCTCCTTCTTTATCCGTAATTAAACGAATCTATCAGAACAAATTATGTACTTCGACAGTAGAAACACAAGGCGCAATGCTGCGAACTGACACCAACAAAGGGGAGAACCAGACTAAATACACGAGCCGAACAGGGCTGTAACTCGACAGGTACCTATTGAAAAGCTGTACAACTCCTCAGCTGAGTAGACAATTCACAAGGCTGAAAAAGACAGGAAGGAAGGCCAAACAAGACATCAAAAAAGAAATGGTAGTTCTAGTAGGCCAAGCCCAAGTTCTCCAGTCCCAACTCAGTAAATACGGACGTCGGGCATGCCCCTCAGCATCCACTAACGATGCAAAAAGCACCACTGAGCCTGATAGTGGAACTTTCACGGGCAACAGCAGCAGAGCCTGCGCTCTCCACACGCGCTTAAGAGGACGTTAGTAAAAAATCAACAGCGGTCGCGAGTTAGTATGAACAGCCACCATTTTGTTTTTCGGTGGTAGGAGGTAGGGTTTGGGTGTTGGAATGGGTCAAACAACACAGGACTTTCAACCCTGGAGACCGGGTTGTGTCACGTTCTTGTAATAAACAAATACTTGTTTTCCCTTTCTGAACAAGTGTGTTTCCAATGGTTGTTGTTTGAAGTTATTTAGATAAAAAATGCAATGGCAGGACTCGGTCGAGACCAGCTGAATATTGGCACGGCCCTGGGGGGGGGGGGGGGGTGGGGGGGGGTGGGT
>NC_045743.1:22949951-22951180 GCF_008692095.1 Etheostoma spectabile | reverse complement strand
CTACCCTACCTCCTTTTTGCATACCGGGAAGTACCCCAGGCGTCTACTGGGTTTTCCGGATTTGAACTGTTGTATGGTCATGAGGTAAGGGGACCACTGACCTTGCTTAGGGAGGCTGGGAAGGGGACCAGCAGAGGGAGGGGGGGTGTTAATGTCATCTCCTATGTTGTTCAGATGAGAGACAGGCTACAGAAGATGGCAAAACTTGCCCAGCAGCACATGGCAGATGCCCAGCGGTACCAGAAAGAATGGTATGATAAGTCGGCACGGCAGAGGACCTTTGTTCCAGGTCAGAAGGTCCTAGTCATTAGGGCTGTAATCTCCCAGTCGATTAGGTGATTTATTGGTCGATACGTTCTGGCTCAACCAAAATTCTAATTGGTCAATTTTTTTCCGTGTTATTTCATCAGGTGGAAGCATAGGCTGAATCCCAATCCTTCGTCTTACCCCTACCTCTTGCGTGGAATTCGGCTGTGGCTCAGTGGTAGAGCGGTTGCCTGCCAATCGGAAGGTTGGTGGTCAATCCCACCGCCCGCATCCTTGTCGAAGTGTCCTTGGGCAAGACACTGAACCCCGATTTGCCCCGGTGCTGCGCATCGGATGTGAATGATGTGTGATGTGGGTTTATCTGATGAGCAGTGGCACCTTGTACGGCAGCCCGGCCACAGTGTGTGAATGGTGTGAATGGTGAATGTTTCCTGTAGATGAAAAGTGCTTTGGACAGTTTAAGAACTGAAGCGCTATTAAATACAGCACATTTACATGCACTTGTAATATTGTTGGTTTGTGTATGGGACACTGATGATATGTGAGGGCGGGGGGGGGGTACTCGCCAACGCTGCAGACTGGTCCTGGAATATCAGAACAGCTGTAGTTAATTTGTTTGTTTGTGGTCTTGTTTGTATTTTTTTAGTTTAACACATATGAGTGCCTTTTTATGTGTGTGACATGTTAGTTATGGTTCTAATAGTAATAATGGTTCTGTAACATAATTTTATGTAACGTTTTGCCTGTTATGTTTAATTTGTCAGCAATAAAGACAGATTTTTTTCAACAAAATGTTTTTCTGAACATCAATGACATTCAAAACGGTGAAAACTGAAACAGATATACAACACACTGTGTATACAGGGTGTATATGTATGTATACACCATGTATACATGGTGTATATGTATGTATGTATCCATGATACATGTGTATACACATTTGGTTTGCAAACAGACCTAAG
>NC_045743.1:22949613-22949941 GCF_008692095.1 Etheostoma spectabile | reverse complement strand
ATAAGAACATCTGCCTCTACACCACCAAAGTGAACATAAAATAACCATAAAATATATAAATACATATGACACTGTTGTCCAAACCCACACAATCAACAGACAGAGACGGCATCTTGGAAGTTTGTGATCAATACTGCATGGTGATGTCACCAAGTGGTGTCCCATTTCATAGGGGTATGTTTTCACCCCTACCACTTACCCCTTGGTTTCAAGGGCCAAGGGGTAGGGGTAAGGGCCAAGGGGTAGGGGTAAGACGAAGGATTTGGATTCAGCCATGGTCTATGGGTGGAAAGCACTAATGGCTAATGGGGGTGTTTTCAGAGCAACC
>NC_045743.1:22949521-22949603 GCF_008692095.1 Etheostoma spectabile | reverse complement strand
GGTAACAGTCTGTCTTCAGAACACCCCCCTTGTTTTCTCTTATGCTGGATTAGCCCGACCCACTGGGGACAGATTGAAGAAA
>NC_045743.1:22949407-22949511 GCF_008692095.1 Etheostoma spectabile | reverse complement strand
GCCTTGTTTTAGTGGTTTGCTGAATATTTATTTAATTTGAGTGTTTACTTTCCAGTCAGTCCTCCTCTACCATCTCAAAGACATCGGCAGTGTGGCAGCATTTT
>NC_045743.1:22949243-22949397 GCF_008692095.1 Etheostoma spectabile | reverse complement strand
AGATAACGGAAAAAAGTCGAATGCAAAGTTTGCAAGCAACAGTTTGCATATCGCAGCTTGACTACAAACATGGCATATCACCGAAAAACAGTAAGCTAACTTGTCTGCGTTAGTTTGCCCTGTCTGTTTTATATGAACATATCAGAATTGGCAT
>NC_045743.1:22948886-22949233 GCF_008692095.1 Etheostoma spectabile | reverse complement strand
TAGTCTAATAATCGTTTTATAACTACCGGTGTACCCACCCGCAACAACGGTAGCGTTCCCCAGACACACCCACACCACGCTGGATGTTAAGCCTCTATAAACCAAACGCAAAAATAATATCACGGAAGGAAATTGTCGACTTTATTGCTCAGTATATGAGGCCCATTGCTGTTGTGGAGGGCTGAGGTTTTAAGAACTAATATACAGCGCCAGCACGAGTAATTGTAAAAGCTTTAAACTAATAGTCTATTCGTGTCTCCGTGTTCAACAGCTCCGTGCGAGGACACAGAGCGCTGATGCTGCGCTGTCAGAGCCGACAGTAGAGTGTCATTTTAGTGCAAAATAAT
>NC_045743.1:22948058-22948876 GCF_008692095.1 Etheostoma spectabile | reverse complement strand
ATGATTTAATATACTGCAAATAGCCTTCAAGGACAAGTACTGCGGGACAGTTATTCAATCTTGCATTTTTTTCCGCCCCTCCGCACCCTCCCCCAGTTGATTTTTAGTCGAAGATTTCACAACTTCAGTCGACCAAGATTTTCTTTGGTTGATTACAGCCCTACTAGTCATGCTGCCTACCAGTGACAGCAAACCTCTGTTAAAATGGCAGGGACCCTTTGAGTTGGAGAAGCAACTTGGACCAACCACCTACCAAGTTTCTACTGCAAGCCGACCATGTTCCAGCAGGGTGCTGCATGTGAACCTCCTAAAAAAATTGTCTGAAAGACCTGAGAGGAAGGCAGAGGTATTGCTGATCAGAGTTGTGGAGGAGGAAGAGGTGTTAGATGACCAGTATCTGCCCTCAGCAGTCCCAGCGGAACCTGACCTGGACCATCTGCCAGCTGATCAACAAAATTAGGTGAAAGCTTTATGTAATTGTAAAATATTCCAAGAGCACCCAGGTTGCACAAACATGGTGGAGCATGATATTGTGTTAAAGGAGGAGGCACCAGTTAAACGAATGAGTTACAGGATCCCAGAGCGCCTCCTGGACCATATTTGATCAGCTGGGGAGAACGACACAGCTTAGCCACCATCGTGAATGGTTTCACTGCTGCTTCACTCAGCTAAATGCAAGAGGGGAAACCTTGTTGGTCTTCAACTGGCTGATTCAAGTCATCCAGCAGAGTTTTCTGGGCCAATCAGTGGAATTGCTAGAGAAAAAGTACACATGGCAGTACTCTGGTAAGACCAAATGATGTTTAACCGTGTGTCCA
>NC_045743.1:22946124-22948048 GCF_008692095.1 Etheostoma spectabile | reverse complement strand
ATAGCTCACGTTACTGTATTGTGTGATTTAACTTGATTTATTATTATTTCCGGCGTTTTCATTTGCCAGGTGCAAATTTTTCACCAAACCATGTTCCTTCCCGAGACTATTTAGCAGAGCCACCATCTCTGTGTTGTTTTTTCCTATCCCAGAATGCATCTGTGGTGTAGCCAGACCTTACTCCACATGGCTGTAGAGATGGAGCTGAAAAATGCAAGACTTCTGTTTTAGAAACTTGAAAAGTTATCAATAATAGGACAAAGGAAAGGAAGCAAGGGTAGAAAATGACAGAAGAGAGACAGTGAGAAAGGCAGGGTGACAGAGAGAGTGATGACGAGGATGGTGGGATGTGCAGAGTCAGGGAGAAGGGGCATCAGAGTCAAACAAGGACTGAGAAAGAGGAGGGGGTGAAGAGAATAAGAGAAAGAGATAAATCAGTTACATGGTTCAGGTTTGTTCAGAAAGCTGCCAGAGCTGCAGCTATCTGCAGATCTCTGCAGATGGAGGTTGAGGACGGAGCCGAGCTCTGCTTTCCACAGTTCCCAAACACCTCCTGCAGGAAGCCCTCGTCTCCTTGGCCCCAAACACTGCTCATTTACATTGTGTGCTACTCCATCTCTCTGACCACTGTGACTCTCAACCTGCTCATCATCATCTCAATCTCCCACTTCAGGCAGATATTAACTTCTTTGCTTCTCTTTACAGGATTTCTAACTTTAAAACGTAAACAGCTGCTGTAATTTTAATAGAATTGTCTGTGAGTTAATTCTGAATGATGTTGTTCCAAATGACTTTGATGTCAGAGACTGTTGTTCATGTTTACTCTCTTACCAATATTACTCATTGCTTTATGACCACCGTGACCTCAACCAAGTCATATTAACTGTCTACTTCTACTGATGTGGTGGATTGAAAAAAAAATATATGGATTTTAAATTTTTAATTTTGAGAACTGGTTTGGGTTTTTCTGTCAGTGTTGTTGGTTTAATGATACTTTTGTCTTTCTCTCCAGGCAGCTCCACACCCCTACCAACATCCTCCTCCGCTCTCTGGCTGTCTCAGACTTTCTAGTGGGCCTCGTGCTGATGCCTGTAGAAGTTCTCCGACAAACATCCTGCTGGTTTCTTGGTGACTTTGTGTGTTTTCTTTATAATTATCTTTCAATCATCATTACTGTATCCTCAATAGGTGACATAGTGCTCATATCAGTTGACCGTTATGTGGCTATTTGTGACCCTCTGCATTACACCACCAGAATCACCATGAACAGAGTTAAACTCAGTGTTTGTCTGTGTTGGCTCTATTCTGCTTCCTACAGCTTTTTCTTTGTGAAGGATGACCTGACTCAACCAGGGAGGTATAATTCCTGCTACGGAGAATGTTTGTTGATCATTGACTATTTCACAGGACTAATAGATCTTGTTTTGTCCTTTATTGTTCCAGTTACTGTCATCGTAACTCTATATCTGAGAGTATTTGCCGTGGCTGTATCTCAGGCCCGTGCCATGCGCTCTCACATTACAGCTGTCACACTCCAGCTGTCAGGGACTCCAAAGGCAAAGAAATCAGAGCTGAAAGCAGCCAGGACTCTTGGTGTTCTGATAGTTGTGTTTCTAATATGTTACTGTCCATTTTACTGTGTTTCTCTTGCAGGTGACAGCTTGGTCAATGCTTCATTTGAAACCTATGTTCTTGTTGTGTTCTATTCTAACTCTGGTCTAAACCCTGTGATCTATGCCTTATTTTACCCTTGGTTTAGAAAAGCAGTTAAACTCATAGTTACTATCCAGATACTGCGGCCTGGCTCCCGTGAGAACAATATGATGTAGAGAGGCTGTGGAGGGACTGAGATCAGACTCGGTCTAAATACCGTATTAAATGCTTTTCAATGACTGAAATATCAAATACAGAAAGTGAAGATATA
>NC_045743.1:22946016-22946114 GCF_008692095.1 Etheostoma spectabile | reverse complement strand
TTTAAGTCTAAATTGTGTATGATCAACAATTGAAAAGCCTGTTCTTCAGCTTTATCTTGTTGTGTATTGCATCTCTCTGATGCTGCTGCATTTAAAGA
>NC_045743.1:22945845-22946006 GCF_008692095.1 Etheostoma spectabile | reverse complement strand
AGCACCATATACTGTTTCTAGGTAATCATTAGTGACTTGAAACATTTCAACCCAACACAACAAAAGCGCTATGAAAGCTTTGTATTTATGTCTCTATATTTCATCAAAGCATCATCTCTGTGATTTATGTCGATTTTGTAGCAAACAGAAATCCCAGGCCT
>NC_045743.1:22945453-22945823 GCF_008692095.1 Etheostoma spectabile | reverse complement strand
ATAAAAAAGAACAGCCACACTTTCCCATCAAGTATAGAAAAACATCAGCTGTGAACTGTAATTGTGTTTCACATAAAACTGTCAGTACAAAGAGATCTTGTTGTTTTATGAAGTTGTTGAAATCATTTCAATTTAGTGTTATTCATATGTGATCCCTGGTTAACACACAGTATATTGTCTTTGATATAATCATGTAAAACACTATGAAGTCCTGTTGTGAGAAACAAAATAATAGATTATTTAAAAAGACAGGATAATCTACAGTTCATCTAATCATTGGAGTCCCGTTTCCAGAGAAACATGTAATCATAGAACAGAGAAAGTTCAAGTTCAACAAATTATGTAAAGAGTAATGGATTGCAATTTTTAA
>NC_045743.1:22938901-22945443 GCF_008692095.1 Etheostoma spectabile | reverse complement strand
TAGAAAATCATCAGAATTGTCATTTATTTAATGTTACACAGCAAAGAGATTTATTGTAAAGTGGAATATGATAATAAACAGACATATTCAGAATGTAATATTGTGTCTTTTTATCGATTTTTCACACTGATGTGAAATGACAAGAGACATTAATGACATGTTGAAAAGGGGGAAACCAACCCTAGTGTGATTCAACCAAACTAAATGAGGCAGGTGTTAAAGGCTGAGTCCTTTTTTTGGTGGTCAACGTTTAGGTCCACTTGGATGACAGATGCCTGTAGAAACCCACTTATCATAGCAGCCTGTGCTACGCAACAATTAATGTTCAGCTACATTACCTGCAAATTACCTGCCCCAGTAATATCTCTCTGCTGACTTGCCAGAAGATGGAGCTGTTGACTTGTATTTCTCAGGATAAATAAGTAAAGCATGATGATAAGATGAATAGTGGTGTGTCAAGTCACCTTTGTCAAGTCCAAGACAGAACTAGTAAAGACCAAGTCCAAATGAAAGACAGAGTAGAATCTTCTTCAAGACCACTTAGTTACTTCTCATAATGTATGTCATGCAAGAGACGCTATATCTTTTATTTTAAGATAGTCACTTTGCATTATTTTTTGTAATGATCCAAAAGCACGTACAGTGTAACCAACCTCTAGGATAAAATAGGCTATAGAACATGTGTCACAGGGGTCCCTAAAAAAATACAAATGTCCCATTCTTAACTTATCCCGTGTCTTGAAGAATCCACAGTAAAAAGTGCTCAGTGACATTGTTCTATGTCAAAATCAAAACAAGTTTTGCTGCTAAGCCCCTAATAATACAGGCAAAAACAAGGGTCCACGCAGCTGGCGGCTCGTCCCATATTTATCATCAAGGGATTTATTGGAAATTTCCTCGGGTACTTAAGGTATATCAAATGTGGCCAATGACACTCATCCCAGAGCTGAGAAATATAGTAAACCCAAAAGTAAATGAAAGAGCAAGACACTCCAATTGGGTTGTTGAGTTATGTTATACTGTTGTTGCAGCTAACGTTGTATTCGGAAGAAATAAGTTGGCGGTGGAGATGAATCATCTTTAGCCGTTCTTGGCATATTTATTTAGCTTCGGACACATATGTCTCACGGTCAGAAGGCTTCTCTCTCTGCGCTACGGCATAACAACTGGGACAAACAATGAAGCAAACGCGCCCTCTATAGTTTACACAATAGCGCTCCCTTGTGGTAAACATTTACACAATATGGAACAGTACAGCATCATATTACCTAATATACAACTGAGGACATAATGAACATATTTTAACACCCCCACTTGTACTCAGGTTGCCATATTTTAAACAAAAACAAACAGAATGAATGTGGATCTGTCACACACATATCAATTTCCAAAAAGTGCATGTGCAAACCTCTTTAGTTTCAACTTACTTACAGGTTTGGTCATTACATCAGCAATCATATTATCAGTAGAACAATACATCAAAGTAACTCTTCCCTTATTCACAGTAGACCTGATAAACTGATACTTTATGTCTATGTGTTTACACCTCCGTCTGTTTACAGGGTTTTTGGCAAGAGCGATTGTTCCCTGATTGTCCTCGTGTACTAGAGTTTGTGTGTACTTGTAGTTATCTATACCTCCAAGTAACTGCTCTAGGTATAGACACTCCTGTACGGTTGAGGACAGGGCCATGTATTCTGCCTCGCATGTGGATAGCGCAACGGTAGGTTGCTTTTTAGTCTTCCACGAGATCAGGGAGCTGTTCTGACTAAGCCTCACACAGTACCCTGTGGTACTGCGTCTGTCACTGGTATCAGCCGCCCAGTCGGCATCACTGTAGGCTTGTATACCTAGGTTCTCACTGTCGTTTCTCCTAAAACTTAACCCTTTCTCTGCGGTGCCTTTAAGATACCTTAGTACGTGCTTCACAGTGACCCACTGCTCCTCTGTAGGCTCAGCAAAATACTGTGATAACCTACTCACAATAAAACTTAAATCTGGTCTGATACAAGTAGTCAGATATATAAGACTTCCTACAGCCTCCCTGTACATTCTGACATCTTCCATCTTTACAGCATCTTCAGTATACTCTAGCTTTTGCTCACAGGGTGTTTCCCTGGTTCTGCAATCTTGCATGTTAAAACGCTGCAATATCTTGTTAGTGTACCTTTCCTGTGACATCTTTATACACCCATCTGACTGACTGAAATCAATACCCAGAAAATGTTTGAGTTTACCCAAATCTTTCATTTTAAACTTTTCTGCAAGCATCTCTTTCACATTTTTCAGTCTCTCTTCATTGCTTGCTGCAATGATCAAGTCATCGACCCATATGATTAGGATCACCTTCCCTTCTTTTGACTCTTTGGCATAAACACAATGGTCAGCTGGATTCTGTGTGAACCCATCCCCTGTTAAACAATTGTGTAAAACTCTATTCCAGTTTCGCCCGGATTGTTTAAGACCATAAAGTGATTTCTCTAGCTTATAAACTATGCCATCTTTCTCTTGGTAACCCTCTGGTGGATCGATGTAGATCTCATAGTCTAAAGGAGCGTGTAAGTATGCTGTTTTAACGTCCATTTGCTGCAGGAGTAAATTCTCCTGTGCTGCTTTCTGTAGCACCACCCTTACACTGGTCAGGTCTGCTGTGGGTGAAAATGTTTCCCCATAGTCTCTTCCCATTCTCTGGCTGTAACCCTTGGCCACAAACCGTGCTTTGTATTTGTCTTTTCCATCTACATCAGTCTTGATGGAATAAACCCATCTACCCCCCACTGTTTTCTTGCCTATTGGCAGTGCTGTTGGGGTAAAGGTCTTGTTCTCATTTAAGGACTGGATTTCCTCATCCATGGCTTTAACCCATTCTTTTGAGTTAGCTGACCCCATTGCTCCACCAAATGTCTGTGGGATGCCACACCCTGCTCTGCAGCAGTAGTCTACCGTGATATTGACCCCATCACTAGTACTGTCTTCAGTTATGAAGTCATCTAGGTAACTTGGTGTTCTTCTTTCTCTAGTTGGATACTTCTACTTTCAGGTTCACCACTCGTCACACTCTGTGATCATGGTCTCTAGACCTCGTTATTGCATCTGGACTATCACTTTGGGCACTTCTACTCAGTACACTTGGTTCTAAAGCACTTTCTGTACTTCCACTGACCCCCTGTGTGACCTCACTAGTCTTGGTTCTCACACTGTCATAGCCATCGCCTGGATCTGGCCCACCTGTCTGTGTCTGTTTTTCCTCAGCTGTCTTGCTTACAAACTTCACTAGCCTGTGTTTTTGTACTCTGTTTGTATCTGGATGATACACCAAATACGCCGGGCTGTTCTTATCGTAACCTACAAAACGCCCCATGTCACATCTGGAATCAAGTTTTCCCTTGTCCTGTTTGTACATGTAGCATACAGACCCAAACTTTTGCATTTTAGATACATTAGGCTTCTTGTCTGTCAGCATCTCATAAGGAGTCAGCCCTGTACGCCTGTTAAAGCACCTGTTGCGTACCATTGCTGATGTTTGTACTGCGTATTGCCATAGCTGCTTTGGTAGGGCACTTTCAACTATCATGCACCTGTCCATCTCAAAAAGAGTACGCCAACCCCTCTCTGCAGTTCCGTTCTGGTGTGGGGAATACGGAGCTGACGTTTCATTTCTGATCTTGTTTTTCCTCAACAGTGCTTGGAAATCACCACACGTAAACTCTGTTCCGTTGTTGGACCTGAGGCATCTCACTTTCCCATAAGGGGATACATCTGCTAGGAACTTTTCCGTAGCCTGTACTGTGTCACTTTTCTTCTTTAGAAAATATACAAACACTGCGCTTGAGTAATCGTCAGTAAATGACTGCACATATTTTAACCATCTATTGACTCTGGAGCTACAGACCTGCAAGATCTGTGTGTACCATCTGTGGGAGCCTTTTGCTCTGGTATCAGGGTCCCTATTTCGGTTTGGGCAAACTTTCCCTGAATCACCCTCACACTCTTGTTCGGGTTTACCTGTTTTGCCCTTGATCTGCATACCTTCAACAACATTTTGTAACTTAGAACATCGCATAGTTACAGTGGCCTATATCTCCATGCCATGTCTGTATGTCGTGACATGCATTACACTTATCATTAGACGTAGCTTCAGTATGCAAATTACAACCTGCCATATACATGAATGTTAAATCTGTTACCGTCTCTGGTTATCAGGCGTCTTATTCTTCTTTAAAGACAACCGTAGACCCACTCATATTGCTGCCTTCACTGAGAAGATGCTTTGGGGGTACGACGGTACAAACAAGCGTCTCTCAGCGTTGCCTGCGTCGCTGTCCCCGCTGTCGAATAGGTAACCTCAGCATTTCCCCTCCGCTGAGTGATCCCGCTGCACCAGGTGCCGTCTGCCAGCTCGACACTGTGCTTTTCTGGACTGAACGTGCAGTCGAAGCTCTTGAACATGGTTATGTCGTGATTATGTGGGAGGTCCCGTGTCCACACATCACCCCTCTCCTGATGCTGCGCTTCCGCTGGTACTGGTCCCTCCGTCTCTCATCTTGAAACACATAGTCCTCGTCGGCATCTTCTGAGACTTTACTCGCACCATCATTTTTGCCCTTAGTGTCCTTCTCCTTACGCCTACACGTGGCGTCTTTATGTGTGTCACTTCTGCAAAGACTACAACCATGTCTTCTGTCGGCATCCCTTTGCTCGGTGGCCTTTGGTGCCGCACTTGACGACACCATCTCTGTGTCTCTCTGTTCCAGCCACGTGCGCTCGTCTTGGTGGGCGCCGTCCGGTTTTTTCCTTGAAACGTCATCAACACTGTCCTCTTGACTCAGCTCCTTTTATCTTCTCTGTCTCTTCAAACGGCGTAGTTTAGTCTTGAATTCTGCAAACGTGGTTTTATCGTCTGTAGTGCCATATGTATTGCAAATGGCTTAAAAGTCTCCGGCAATCCCTTTAAGACCATAGCCACTAGCAGGCCGTCTCCTAACGTTTCACCTGCGTTCCGCAGCGCTGTTATGGCGGTTTCTGCTCTGATGATATAATCCATCACACTTTCATCATTTGCCTTTTGAAGCGACGTTAACGTGGTGTATAAGTTGATTATACCGGGCTTTCCTCTCCCTGCATAATACTCTCTCAATATTTCTAGAGCTTTTCTTCCGTTGTTGGGCGCATCCCTCATAACTAATGAGAGGTTTTTGTCATCTAACAGTAAAATCAACTCTGCATATGCGTCAGCGTTTTTCTTAGCATCTGCTGCTATCTCGGCTTCTGACTTCGGTTCTTCCAGCACAGTGTTCTTTAGCCCTGCTAAATGAAAATGTCCCAACATTTTGGTCTCCCAAAGCTCATACTTAGTCTCATCTCCGTCGAACGTCAGTCGAGGCAACCTGCATGTCCTGCGTTGTTCCGCCATGTTAGCTTGCTCTTTTCTTAGCTAGCTAGCAGTCCGTTAGCACGCGGTCCGTTGCGACTTTCTAAACTGAACTGTCAAACTCATCTTCCGAACAACTCCTGGGCCCATAACCTGTTGAGTTATGTTATACTGTTGTTGCAGCTAACGTTGTATTCGGAAGAAATAAGTTGGCGGTGGAGATGAATCATCTTTAGCCGTTCTTGGCATATTTATTTAGCTTCGGACACATCAATCTCACGGTCAGAAGGCTTCTCTCTCTGCGCTACGGCATAACAACTGGGACAAACAATGAAGCAAACGCGCCCTCTATAGCTTACACAATAGCGCTCCCTTGTGGTAAACATTTACACAATATGGAACAGTACAGCATCATATTCCTAATATACCACTGACGCATAATGAACTATTTTAACATGGGTTATTGACTGCTACCATGGAAACTGTTTTTTTTCACTTCATCAAAAATGTATGTATTGTATGTATATGTAGTTAATTAGCAAATTGTGATAGATACATTAATCTCTATCTCTCTCTCTGAGGAGGACTAGGCTCTCCTTTTGTCACCTGCATGCGCCCCACAAACATTGTGTAGCTGTATTGTTGTCTGGATGGACCAGTAGACGTTCACAGTTGTAGGGCTCAAACTTGCTGTGAAGTGACAGAAACAGGTTGAGAAGAAAAAAGGTGTGGTAATTTGACATCACCTGGCAACTATTGGGAGTTGTGACCCGGGAGGAAACGGAGAGGGCAATGGAAATCAGAGTCCACCTGGGAAAATGGGGAATGTTGGAGAGTAGGATGCAGAAGTAGATGAAGTAGTGGGCACAAAAACTAGTTTGGTATGATAGTATCAGCTCTGTCGCTCAATATACAGATTTGTGAAAATCAATCCTGTGTTTTTTTACGTGACAACTGTGTTCTAGGGTTCAAACCCTGAAGGGGGTTAGTTGTCCCAGGTTAAAGATTATTCATAAAAGACATGGTCACATGATGCAGAACACTTTGCAAAGAGCTTAGCAAGTATTGACCATAAGTCTAACTCTTGCAGCTATACTTCCTCCTTCTTTATCCGTAATTAACAGAATCTATCAGAACAAATGTATGTACTGAACAGTAAAACACAAGCGCA
>NC_045743.1:22938704-22938876 GCF_008692095.1 Etheostoma spectabile | reverse complement strand
GAAACCCACTTATCATAGCAGCCTGTGCTACGCAACAATTAATGTTCAGCTACATTACCTGCAAATTAACTGCCCCAGTAATATCTCTCTGCTGACTTGCCAGAAGATGGAGCTGTTGACTTGTATTTCTCAGGATAGAAATGAAGTAAAGCAGTGATGATAAGATGAATAG
>NC_045743.1:22937679-22938694 GCF_008692095.1 Etheostoma spectabile | reverse complement strand
AAGTCAACCTTTGTCAAGTCCAAGAACAGAACTAGTAAAGACCAAGTCCAAATGAAAGACAGAGTAGAATCTTCTTCAAGACCACTTAGTTACTTGCTCATAATGTATGTCATGCAAGAGACGCTATATCTTTTATTTTAAGATAGTCACTTTGCATTATTTTTTGTAATGATCCAAAAGCACGTACAGTGTAACAACACTCTAGGATAAAATTAGGCTATAGACATGTGTCACAGGGGTCCCTAAAAAAATACAAATGTTCCCATTCTTGAACTTATCACGTGTCTTGAAGAATCCACAGTAAAAAGTGCTCAGTGACATTGTATCTATGTCAAAAATCAAAACAAGTTTTGCTGCTAAGCCCCTAATAATACAGGCAAAAACAATAGGGTCCACGCAGCTTGGCGGCTCGTCCCATATTTATCATCAAGGGATTTATTGGAAATTTCCTCGGGTACTTAAGGTATATCAAATGTGGCCAATGACACTCATCCCAGAGCTGAGAAATATAGTAAACCCAAAAGTAAATGAAAGAGCAAGACACTCCAATTGGGTTGTTGAGTTATGTTATACTGTTGTTGCAGCTAACGTTGTATTCGGAAGAAATAAGTTGGCGGTGGAGATGAATCATCTTTAGCCGTTCTTGGCATATTATTTAGCTTCGGACACATATGTCTCACGGTCAGAAGGCTTCTCCTCTCTGCGCTACGGCTAACAACTGGGACAAACATGAAGCAAACGCGCCCTCTATAGTTACAACATAGCGCTCCCTTGTGGTAAACATTTACACAATTGGAACAGTACAGCATCATATTACCTAAACTGAGGACATAATGAACATATTTTAACACCCCCACTTGTACTCAGGTTGCCATATTTTAAACAAAAACAAACAGAATGAATGTGGATCTGTCACACACATATCAATTTCCAAAAAGTGCATGTGCAAACCTCTTTAGTTTCAACTTACTTACAGGTTTGGTCATTACATCAGCAATCATATTATCAGTAGAAC
>NC_045743.1:22937563-22937653 GCF_008692095.1 Etheostoma spectabile | reverse complement strand
TTCACAGTAGACCTGATAAACTGATACTTTATGTCTATGTGTTTACACCTCCGTCTGTTTACAGGGTTTTTGGCAAGAGCGATTGTTCCC
>NC_045743.1:22937394-22937553 GCF_008692095.1 Etheostoma spectabile | reverse complement strand
CGTGTACTAGAGTTTGTGTGTACTTGTAGTTATCTATACCTCCAAGTAACTGCTCTAGGTATAGACACTCCTGTACGGTTGAGGACAGGGCCATGTATTCTGCCTCGCATGTGGATAGCGCAACGGTAGGTTGCTTTTTAGTCTTCCACGAGATCAGGG
>NC_045743.1:22937079-22937242 GCF_008692095.1 Etheostoma spectabile | reverse complement strand
CTTTAAGATACCTTAGTACGTGCTTCACAGTGACCCACTGCTCCTCTGTAGGCTCAGCAAAATACTGTGATAACCTACTCACAATAAAACTTAAATCTGGTCTGATACAAGTAGTCAGATATATAAGACTTCCTACAGCCTCCCTGTACATTCTGACATCTTC
>NC_045743.1:22936684-22936810 GCF_008692095.1 Etheostoma spectabile | reverse complement strand
CCTTCCCTTCTTTTGACTCTTTGGCATAAACACAATGGTCAGCTGGATTCTGTGTGAACCCATCCCCTGTTAAACAATTGTGTAAAACTCTATTCCAGTTTCGCCCGGATTGTTTAAGACCATAAA
>NC_045743.1:22936573-22936674 GCF_008692095.1 Etheostoma spectabile | reverse complement strand
TCTGGTGGATCGATGTAGATCTCATAGTCTAAAGGAGCGTGTAAGTATGCTGTTTTAACGTCCATTTGCTGCAGGAGTAAATTCTCCTGTGCTGCTTTCTG
>NC_045743.1:22936455-22936563 GCF_008692095.1 Etheostoma spectabile | reverse complement strand
CTTACACTGGTCAGGTCTGCTGTGGGTGAAAATGTTTCCCCATAGTCTCTTCCCATTCTCTGGCTGTAACCCTTGGCCACAAACCGTGCTTTGTATTTGTCTTTTCCA
>NC_045743.1:22936333-22936445 GCF_008692095.1 Etheostoma spectabile | reverse complement strand
TCTTGATGGAATAAACCCATCTACCCCCCACTGTTTTCTTGCCTATTGGCAGTGCTGTTGGGGTAAAGGTCTTGTTCTCATTTAAGGACTGGATTTCCTCATCCATGGCTTT
>NC_045743.1:22935703-22936323 GCF_008692095.1 Etheostoma spectabile | reverse complement strand
TTTGAGTTAGCTGACCCCATTGCTCCACCAAATGTCTGTGGGATGCCACACCCTGCTCTGCAGCAGTAGTCTACCGTGATATTGACCCCATCACTAGTACTGTCTTGCAGTTAATGAGTCATCTAGGTAACTTGTTTCTTCTTTCTCTAGTGGATCCTTCACTTTCAGTTCACCACATCGTCACAACTCTGTTCTATTGTGTCTGTCTCCTACGGGCCGTTATTGCACTGGACTATCCTTTGGGCACTTCTACTCAGTACACTTGGTTCTAAGCACTTTCTGTAACTGTCCACTGGCCCCCTGTGTGACGCACTAGTCGTTGTGTTCTCCCACGTCATAGCCACTGCCTGGATCTGGCCAGGCACTGTCTGTGTCTTGTTTTTCTCATCTGTCCTTGCTTACAGCAACGGTTCACAGCTCTGGTTTGTTGTTACTCTGTTTGTATCTGGAATGATACCAAATACGCCGGGCTGTTTCCTTATCTGTAACCTACAAAACGCCCCATGTCACATCTGGAATCAAGTTTTCCCTTGTCCTGTTTGTACATGTAGCATACAGACCCAAACTTTTGCATTTTAGATACATTAGGCTTCTTGTCTGTCAGCATCTCATAAGGAGTC
>NC_045743.1:22935374-22935693 GCF_008692095.1 Etheostoma spectabile | reverse complement strand
GCCTGTTAAAGCACCTGTTGCGTACCATTGCTGATGTTTGTACTGCGTATTGCCATAGCTGCTTTGGTAGGGCACTTTCAACTATCATGCACCTGTCCATCTCAAAAAGAGTACGCCAACCCCTCTCTGCAGTTCCGTTCTGGTGTGGGGAATAGAACGAAGACAGAGGATCCACTCCGATTTTTTCTTTTTAACAAACTTTTTTTTTTATCCATGCCATGTCCGTATTCGTGAAATGCATTTTACGACGTATCATTAGGACGTTAGCTTCAGATATGCAATGATAAACTGCCCAATACATGAAGTCTAAGTATGGTAA
>NC_045743.1:22934874-22934961 GCF_008692095.1 Etheostoma spectabile | reverse complement strand
ACCGTCTCTGGTTATCAGGGCGTCTTTATCTTCTTTAAAGACAACCGTAGACCCACTCATAGTTGCTGCCTTCACTGAGAAGATGCT
>NC_045743.1:22934526-22934864 GCF_008692095.1 Etheostoma spectabile | reverse complement strand
GACGGTACAAACAAAGCGTCTCTCAGCGTTGCCTTGCGTCGCTGTCCCCCGCTGTCGATAAGGTAAACCTCAGCATTTCCCCTCCGCTGAGTGATCCCGCTGCACCAGGTGCCGTCTGCCAGCTCGACACTGTGCGTTTCTGGACTGAACGTGCAGTCGAAGCTCTTGAACATGGTTATGTCCGTGATTATGTGGGAGGTAGCCCGTGTCCACCATCAGACCCCTCTCCTGGATGCTGCGCTTCCGCTGGGTACTGGTCCCTCCGTCTCTCATCTTGAACACATAGTCCTCGTCGGCATCTTCTGAGACTTTACTCGCACCATCATTTTTGCCCTTAG
>NC_045743.1:22925706-22934411 GCF_008692095.1 Etheostoma spectabile | reverse complement strand
CACTTGAAGCACACCATCTCTGTGTCGTCTCTGTTCCAGCCACGTGCGCTCGTCTTGGTGGGCCGCCGTCCGGTTTTTCCTTGAAACGTCATCACACTGTCGCTTGACTCAGCTCCTTTTATCTTCTCTGTCTCTTCAAAACTGCGTAGTTTAGTCTTGAATTCTGCAAACGTATTGTCTTGAAAGACCTGAGATGAGGCAGAGTATTGCGGATCAAGTTGTGGAGCTTAAAGTTTTATAATGACCATTATCTGCCCTCAGCAGGCCCAGCGTCAACCTGACTGACCATCTGCCGGCTTATCACAAAATTATGTGAAAGCTTTATGTGAATTGGAAAATATCCAGACCCCAGTTTTGACAAACATGTGGAGCAATGATATGTGTGTCAGTAGAGGCCCAGTTAAAACGAATGATTCATGTCAAGACGCCTCCTGGGCATAATTTGATCGCTGGGGAGAACGACACGCTTCTCACCACGTGAATTTTCAACCTGTGCTTCCCTCATCTAATGCAAGAGGTAAACATTGTTGGTCTTCAACACTGGCTGATCCGTCATCAGCAGATTTTCTGTCCTCAGTGGACCTTTGGCTAGAGAAACAAAAGTAACACTGCAGGTACTCTGGTAAGACCAATGATGTTTAAAAACCGTGGGGTGTGCCAGCTTAATTTACAGAGCCACTTACTGTATTTGGTGATTTAACGTTGATTTATTTATTTCCGGCGTTTCAATTTGCAGGTGCAATTTTTGTCAACCACACCAATGTTCCTTCACGAGACTATTTCGAGAGCCACCATCTCGTGTGTTGTTTTTTCCGATCCGCGCAGAATCCATCTGTGTGTAGCCAGACCTTACTCGCACATTGCTGTAGAGATGGACTGAAAACTGCAAAGACTTCTGTTTTAAACTTTGCAAATTTATCAATAATAGGCCAAAAAGGAAAGTAACAAGGGTATAAAAATGACATAAGAGAGATTGTTTATAAGACAGTGAGAAAGGCAGGTTACAGAGATAGTGATGAAGAGATGTTGAGATCTGCATAGCAGGGAGATTGTGTCTCAGAGGTCAAACAAGTACTGAGAAAAGGATGTGATGAAGAGAAGAAGAGAAATAAATCATTTACATGACCAGGTGTTCAGAAAGCTGCCATAGGCTGCAGCTATCTGCACCTCCTGCAGAGGCGGTGAGGGCGGAGCCGATCTCTCTGCTTATCCCACCGTTCCCAAACACCGCGCGCGGAAGCCCTCGTCTCCTGCCCCAAACACTGCTCATTACATTTTTGCTACCCATCGCTCTAAGCCACTGTGACTCTCAAACCTGCGCATCGATCATCTCAATCTCACCCACTTCAGGCAGATATTACACCTTCTTTGCTTCTCGTTCAGGATTTCAACGTTAAAACGTAAACAGCTGCTGTAGATTGTTAATAGAATTGTCTGTGATTAATCGAATGATGTGTTCACATGACTTTGATTTCATAAGACTGTTGTTCCTAGTTTACTCTCTTAGCCAATATTACTCATGCTTTATACCACCGGCCCTTCAACCAGGTCTATTAACTATCTACTTCTACTGATGTGGTGGATTGAAAAAAAATATATGGATTTATAAATTTTTAATGTTTGAGAACTGGTTGGGTTTTTCTGTCATGATTTTTTTGGTTTAATGATAATTTTGGGTCGTTCTCTCCATGCAGCTCCACACCTCCCTACCAACTCCTCCCGTGCCTCCGCCTCTGTCTGCTCAACTTCGAGTGTGTGCCTTCGGTGCTGAGCCTGTAGAAGTTTTCGTTCCGGGGACAAACATCTGCTGGTTTCGTTGTGACTTGTTGTTTTCTTTACTAATTATCTGTTCACGTCATCATTAACTTGTATCCCAATAGTGACATAGGCGCCTATCCCTGACCGTTATAGTGGCTAGTGTGAACCCTCGTGCATTACAACCACCAAGCACCATGACAGAGTTAAACTCAGGTGTTTGTTTCTGTGTATGGCTCCGCTCTAGTCTGCTTCCCTACATGCGTTTTTTTCTTTGTTAAGGATTGACCTGACTAAGACCATGGAGGGTCAACTTCCTGCGACGGAGAAATGTTTTGATTCATGTGAACGTATTCCCGACAATAGATCTTATTTTGTCCGTTTATTTGTTCCAGTATTGTCATCGTAACGTCTTACTGAGAGTATTTGCGCCGTTGCTGTACTCTGCAGGGCCCTGCCATGCGCTCTCACATTCGCTCACACCGCGCTGTCAGGACTCCAAAGCAAGACTCAAGAGCTGAAAGGCATCCGGACCCTCTTGGTGTTCGATAGTTGTGTTCTAATCAGGTTACTTATTCCTTTTACTGGGTGTTTCTCTGCAGCGTGACAGCTTGGTCAAATGCTTCATTTGACCCACCTATGGTTCGTTGTTGTAGTTTTCTATTCGAGACCTGGCTAGAACCCTGTGATCTATGCCTTATGTTTACCTTTTTAGGAAAGCATTAACTCATGTTACTGGATCCGCATAATACTGCGGCCTGGCCCCTGAGAAAATATGAGGTAGAGATGCTGTGGAGGGACTGAATCAGAACTCGTCTAACTAGGCGTATTAAATGCTTTTCAATTGACTGAAATATCACATAGCAGAAGTGAGATATACTTTTCGCTGTCTTTAAGGTCTAAAGTGGTTATGATCAACAATTGGGAAAAGCCTTTCTCAGCTTGTACTTGTTGTTATTTTTTGCATCTCTCTAGTGCTGGCTGCATGTTAAAGAAAGAGTTCCTAAGCACATATACTGTTTCTTCTAGGTCATCATTAGTACTTGAAACATTTCAACCCAGACACAACAAAAGCGCTATGAAGAGCTTTGTATTTTGTCCTATAGTTCTCAAAGCATCATCGCTGTGAGTTATGTCTATTTTTGTAGCACAGAATCCGCAGGCCTGCTCGGCCTCTGTTTCACCTGATAAAAAAACCGGAGCCACACGTCCCATCAAGTATAGAAAAAACATCACTGTGAACTGGAATTGTGTTTCACATAAAACTGTCCAGTACAAAGAGCATCGGTTAGTTTACTGCTAACAATAGTTGTTGAATATGTTCATCTTGTGTTATTCAATATGGTGCTCCCTGGTAACACCAGTATATTGTCTTTGATATACATCCTGTAAAACACTATACTGTCCCTGTTGTGAGCAACAAAATAATAGATTATTTAAAAAGACAGGATAATCTACAGTTATCTAATCATTGGAGTCCCGTTTCCAGAGCAAACATGTAATCATAGAACAAAGAAGTTACAAGTTTCCAACAATTATGGAAAGAGTAATGGGATTGCAATTGTTTAAAAGATCGTTTTTTAGTAGAAAATCATCAGAATTGTCATTGGAATTTAAGTGTTAACCACATCAAAGAGATTTACAGTTGAAAGTGGAATATGATAATAGACCAGACATATTCAGAATGTAATATTGGTGTCTTTTATCGATTTTGCACACTGTGTGAAAGTGACAATAAGGAACATTATGACTGTTGTAAAAGGGGGAAACCAACCTAGTGGTGATGCAACCAAACTAATGAGGCAGGTGTTAAAGCCTGAGTCCTTTTTTTGGTGTCAACGTTTAGTTCCACTTGGCTGACAGATGCCTGCAGAAACCCCCGGTATCAAATACAGCCTGTGCTACTCAACAATTAATGTTCCGCCGCTACATTACTCAAATTTAACTGCCCAGTAATATTCTCTGCTGACTTTGCCAAATAATGGAGCTGTTGACTTGGTATTCTCAGGAATAGAAATTCAGTAAAGCAGGATGATACGATGAATAGTGGTGTAGCAAGTCAACCTTGTCACGTCCAAGACCGAACTAGTAAAGACCACGCCAAATGAAAGACAGATTAATCTCTTCAGACCACTTAGTTCTTTCTCATCCATGTATGTCATGCAAAGACCTATATCTTTTATTTTAACCAGATAGTCACTTTGCATTATGTTGTTGTATGATCAAAAGCACGTACAGTGAACAACACTCTGGATAAAATTAGGCTATCGACATGTGGTCACAGGGCCCTAACAAAATACCAATGTTCCCAATCTTGACTTATCACGTGTCTGAAGATCCACAGTAAAAGTGCTCATGACATTGTCTCTATGTCAAAAATCAAAACAAGTTTGTTGCTGCTAAGCCCCTAATAATCCTGCAAAAACATAGGTCCACGCAGCTTGGCGGCTCGCCCATATTTATCATTCAAGGTATTTATTGTAAATTTCCTCGGTACTACGTATATCAAATGTGCCAATTACACTCATCCCAGAGCTGAGAAATAATAAACCCAAAGTTAAATAAAAGAGCCGCCATACTCAATTTGGGTTGTGGAGTATGTTAGACTGTTGTTGCGCTAAACGTGTATTCGGATAGAAAAAGTGGCGGTGGGATGAATCGATCTTTAGCCGTCTTGGCATCTTTATTTAGCTTCGGACCGAAAACATATGTTCCTCACGTTCATAATGCTTTCACTCTTGCGCTATGGTGCATAACAACTTGGGAGCAAAACAAGGGAAGCAAACGGCGCCCTCTATAGGGTTATACACACTAGCGCTCACTTGTGTAAACATTTACACAAGATGGGAACATACAGCATCAATTACTAATATACAACGGGAGGCATATGAACATTTAAACACCCCCACTTGTACTCAGGATTGCCATATTTTAACAAAAACAAACCGAATGAATGTGAGTCTGTCACACACAATCAAGTTCCAAAAAGTGCATGTGCCAACCTCCTTTAGGTTTTCAACTTACTTACATTTTGGGTCCTACATCAGCAATATCACTATATCAAGTAACAATACATCAAAGTAACTCTTCTCATTCACATTAGACCTGATAAACTGATACTTTTATGTGTCTATGTGTTTACACCCTCCGCTGTTTTACAGGTTTTTTGGCAAGAGCGTTGTTCCCTGAATTGTCCCTCCAGTGTACTAGAGTTTGTGTGTACTTGTAGTTATCTATACCTCCAAGTAACTGCCTAGGTATAGACACTCCTGTAACGGTTGAGGACAGGGCCATGTATTCTGCCGCTCGCATTGGAGTAGCGCAACGGTAGGTTGCTTTTTTAGTCGTCCACGAGATCAGGGAGCTGTTCTGCTAGCCTCACCCCAGTACCCCTGTGGTGACTGCTCTGTCCCCTGGTAATGCAGCCCCCATCGGCAATCACGTAGGCTTGTATACCTAGGTTCTCACTGTCGTTCTCCTAAAACCTTAAACCCTTTCTCTGCCGTTGCCTTTAAATAACCTTAGTACGTGCTTCACAGTGCCCTCCACTGCTCCTCTGTAGGCCTCAGCAAAATACTGTTATAACCTACTCTCACATAAACTTACATCTGGTCTGATACCAGTATTCAGATATAAAGACCTTCCTACAGCCTCCATGTACATTCTGACATCTTCCATCTTACCAGCATCTTCATTATACCCCTCTAGCTTTTGCTCACAGGTTGTTTCCCTGGTTCTCCATCTTGCTGTTAAAACCTGCATATCTTGTTAGTGTACCTTCCTTTGACATCTTATACACCATCTGACTGACTGAAATCTACCCAGAAAATTTGAGTTTACCCCCATCTTTCATTTTAAAAAACTTTCCTGCAAGCAATCTCTTTCACATTTTTCAAGTCTCTCTTCATTGCTTTCTGCAATGTATCAATCATCGACCCATATGATTAGGATCACCTTCCCTTCTTTGACCTTTGCATAAACACAATGGTCAGCTGATTCGTGTGAACCCAGCCACTGTTCAACAATGGGGTAAACTCTATTCCAGTTTCGCCCTGATTGTTTTAAGACCATAAAGTGATTCTCTAGCTTAGAAACTATCCATCTTTCTCTTAGAGTACCCTCTGGGGATCGATTTAATCTCATATTCAAAGAGCGTGTACGTAGCTTTGTTTAACTTCCATTTGCTGCAGAGTAAATTCTCCTGTGCTGCTTTCTGTAGCACACCCTTACACTGGTCCGGTCTGCTGTGGGGAAAATGTTTCCCATAGTCTCTTCCCATTCGTCGGGGCTGTAACCCTTGTCCCAACCGTCTTTGGGTAATTTTGTCTTTTTCACATTCTACATCAGCGTGATGGAATAAACCCATCATACCCCCCACTGTTTTCTTGCCTATTGGCAGTGCGTTGGTGTAAGGTCTTGTTCTCATTTAAGGACTGGATTTCCCTCATCCATGGCTTTAACTCCATTCTTTTGTTAGCGTGACCCATTGCTCCACCAAAATGTCTGTGGGGGGGAAATTCCACAACCCTGCTCTGCAGCATTATTCTAAAAAGTCTATAACCGTGTATTGACCCCATCACTATACGTCTTCAGTTTATGCAAGTCTCCTAGGTAACTTTGGTGTTCTTCCCTGTCTCTAGTTGGATACCTTCTACGTTCAGGTTCACACTCTCAGCAACACCTTTGAATCATTGTCTCAACCTCGTTTATTTTGCAGCTGGACTATCACTTTGGGCACTTCTACTCATACACTGTTCTAAAAGCACTTCTGTACTTCCACTGACCCCTGTGTGACCTCACTATCTTGGTTCTCACACTGTCATATCCATCGCCTGATCTGGCCCCCTTCTGTTTCGTTTTTCCTCAGCTGTCTTGCCTTACCAACTTCACTAGCCTGTTTTTGGTGTAACTCTGTTTTGTCTCTGGTGATACACCAATACTCCGGGCTGTTCTATCGTAACCTACAAAACGGCCCCCCATGTCACATCTGGAATCAAGTTTTCCTTCCCTTGCCTTTTTTGACCTGTCAGCATACATACCCCACCTTTTGCATTTAGATACATTAGGCTTCTGTCTGTCAGCATCTCAAGGATCCGCCCTGTAACGCCTGGAAAGCCCTGTTGCGTACCATTGCTGATGTTGTAACTCGTATTGCCAAGCTCTTTGGTCAGGGCACTTTCACTATATGCCCTTCCTCTCAAAAGAAGTACGCCAACCCCCTCTCTGCAGTTCCGCGTTCTGAGTGGTGTGGGAATGGATTGACGTTCCATTTCTGATCTGTTTTTTCCTCAACCATGCTGGAAATCACCACAACGTAAATCTGTTCCGTTGTTGGACTGATGACCTCTCACTTTCCCATAAGGCGGATGACATCGTCTAGGAATTTTCCGTAGACTGTACTGTGTCACTTTTCTTCTTAGAAAAGAACAAACACTGCCTTGAGTAAGTCGTCAGTAAATGACTGCACATTTGTAACATCTATGTCGGACATCGAGCTACCAGGACCTGCAAGAGCTGTTTGTACCATCTGATAGGGAGCCTTGTCTGGGTAAATCAGGTCCCTATTTCTGGTTTGGGCAAACTTTCCTGACATCACACCACAACTCTTGGTTCGGGTTTACCTGTTTTGTGCCCTTGAGCTGCATACCTTCAACAACATTTTTTAAATAGAACATCGGCATATTACAGTGGCCCTAATATCTCCATGACCATGTCTGTATGCGCTTGACATGCATCACTATCATTTAGACTTAGCTTCAGTATCCATAATAAGACACTGCCATATACGATGATGTTAAATCTGGTCCGTATCTGGTTTAATCTGGCGTCTTTATCTTCTGTTAAAGACAACGACCGTAGGACCCACTACAATTGTCTGACCTTCCCACTGAGAAGATCTTTGTGGGGTACGACGGTAAAACAAAGCGGTCTCTCAGCGTTGCCTTGCGTCGCTGTTCCCCGCTGTCGCATAAGTAACCTCAGCATTTCCCTCTTGCTGAGTTGCCGCTGCACCAGGTGCCGTCGCCCAGCTCGCCGACACTGGCGTTTTGGGAACTGAACGTGCAGTCGCACTCTTGAACATGGTTTGTCCGGAGTTATGTGGAGGTAACCCGGTCCCATAGATCCCCTCTCTGGATGCTGCCTTCCGACTGGTATGGTCCCTCCGTCTCTACATCTTGAACCATAGTCCTTCGGCCATCTCTGACGACCTTTACTCGCACACATCATTTTTGCCCTGTATGCCTCTACCTTACGCTACACGTGGCGTCTTTATGTGTGTGCCACTTCGCAGCAAAGATAAACCCATGTCTTCTGCGGTCATCTCCTTTGCCGGGCCTTTGTGGACGCACTTGAAAGCCACCATCTCTAGTGTCGTCTCTGTTAGCACAGGCGCGCTCGTCTTGGTGGGGCCGTCCGGTCCGGTTTTTTCCTTGAACCGTCATCAACTGTCGTTGATCAGCTCCTTTTATCTTTCTCTGTCTCTTCAAAACTGCGTAGTTTAGTCGTGGGAATTCTGGACAAAGCGTGGTTTTATCGTCGGTATGTGCCATATGGTATTGCAACGGCTTAAAAGTCTCCGCAATCCCTTTAAAGACCATAGCCACTAGCAGTGCCGCTCCTAACGTTTCACCTGCGTTCCGCAGCGCTGTTATGGCGGTTTCTCTGCTCTGAGGATATAATCCATCACACTTTCATCATTTGCTTTTGAAGCGACGTTAACGTGGTGTATAATTTGATCTACGGGGCTTTCTCTCCCTGCATAATACTCTCTCATATTTTCTAGAGCGTTTTCTTCCGTGGTTGGGCGCATCCCTCATAACTATGAGAGGCTTTTGTCTCTAACAGTAAATCAACTCTGCAATATGCGTCAGCGTTTTTCTTAGCATCTGCTTTATCTCGGTCTTCTGACTCGGTTCTTCCGACACAGTTGTTCTTTAGCCCTGCTGAAT
>NC_045743.1:22924492-22925681 GCF_008692095.1 Etheostoma spectabile | reverse complement strand
GAAAATGTCCCAACATTTTGGTCTCCCAAAGCTCATACTTAGTCTCATCTCCGTCGAACGTCAGTCGAGGCAACCTGCATGTCCTGCGTTGTTCCGCCATGTTAGCTTGCTCTTTTCTTAGCTAGCTAGCAGTCCGTTAGCACGCGGTCCGTTGCGACTTTCTAAACTGAACTGTCAAACTCATCTTCCGAACAACTCCTGGGCCCATAACCTGTTGAGTTATGTTATACTGTTGTTGCACGTTGTATTCGAAGAAATAAGTGCGGGGGAATGAATCATCTTTAGCCTTCTGGCATTATTTAGCTTCGGACACATCAATCTCACGGTCAGAAGGCTTCTCTCTCTGCGCTACGGCATACAAACTGGGACAAACATGAAGCAAACGCCCCTCTATAGCTTACACATAGCGCTCCCTGGGTGTAGAACATTTACACAAGTACAGCATCATATTACCTAATATACAACTGACGACATAATGAACATATTTTAACATGGGTTATTGACTGCTACCATGGAAACTGTTTTTTTCACTTCATCAAAAATGTATGTATTGTATTGTATAATGTAGTTTAATTAGCAAAATTGTGATAAGATACAGTAATCTCTATTCCTCTCTCTCTGAGGAGGACTAGGCTCTCCTTTTAGTCACCTGCATGCCACCAACAAACATTTGGTGTAGCTGTATTGTTGTCTGGATGGAAACAGTAGACGTTCACAGTTGTAGGGCTCAAACTTGCTGTGAAGTGACAGAAACAGGTTGAGAAGAAAAAAAGGTGTGGTAATTTGACATCACCTGGCAACTATTGGGGAGTTGTGACCCTGGGAGGAAACCGGGAGAGGGCAATGGAAATCAGGAGTCACCTGGGAAAATGGGGAATGTTGGAGAGTAGGAGTGCAGAAGTAGATGAAGTAGTGGGCACAAAAACTAGTGTTGGTATGATATGTATCAGCTCTGGAGCTCTCAATATATCAGATTTGTGAGAAATCAATCCTGTGTTTTTTTACGTGACAACTGTGTTCTAAGGGTTCAAACCCTGAAGGGGGGTTGAGTTTGTCCCAGGTTAAAGATTATTCATAAAAGAACATGGTCAACATGATGCAGAACACTTTGCAAAGAGCTTAGCAAGTAATTGACCATAAGTCTAACTCTTGCAGCTATACTTCCTCCTTCTTTATCCAGTAATTAAAC
>NC_045743.1:22924262-22924420 GCF_008692095.1 Etheostoma spectabile | reverse complement strand
AGGGGAGAACTCAGACTAAATACACGAGGCAACAAGGGCTGTAACATCGACAGGTGACCTGATGAAAAGCTGGAACTCATCAGGCTGAGTAGACAATCACAAAGGCTGGAAAAAAGACAAGGAAGGAAGCCAAACAAGACATCAAAAAAGAAATGGTA
>NC_045743.1:22922989-22924252 GCF_008692095.1 Etheostoma spectabile | reverse complement strand
TCTAGTAGGCCAAGCCAAGTTCTCAGTCCCAACTCAGTAAATACGGACGTCGGGCAGTGCCCCTCAGCATCCACTACGATGCAAAAAGCACCACTGAGCACGTATGGAACGCACCGGGCAGAGCAGCAGAGCAGCATCTCCACAGCGCTTTAAGAGGACGTAGTACAAAGAGCAACAGCGGTAGCGAGTAGTATGAAAAGCCACCATTCTGTGTAGGAGGTAGGTTGGGGTGTTGGATGGGTCAAACAACACAGGACTTTCACCCTGGAGACCGGGGTTTGTGTCACGTTCTTGTAATAAACAAATACTTGTTTTCTGAACAAGTGTGTTTCCATGGTTGTGTTTTGAAGTTAATTTAGATAAAAAGTATGCAATGCAGGACTCGGTCGAGACCAGCTAGAATATTTGGCAAGACCAATGGCCAAGTCTTAGATAAGTCCAGACTCTACAGCAGTGCAAGGTGTGTGATTAATAAGATGGTGGTAAACGTTCACCCACATCCCAAGAGTTACTACTTCCAGTGCTGCACAAATGGTGACACTTAAATGTGGGGCTGACATTTTCCATGCAACAGTTATTGTTCAGTGTAGAGCTTCATTTTCTGCAAACTTAAACTTCCAGTTCTTCATGAAATGCTCTGCTGACTTGCCAGAAGATAGAGCTGTTGACTTGTATTTTGCAGGATAGAAATGAAGTAAAGCAGTTGTGATGACAAGGTGATATATGAAAACCTTTGTTAAGTCCAAGACCAGGACTAGACAAGACAAAGGCCAAATGAAAGACAGAAAAATAGAATCTTCTTCAAGACCACTTAGTTGCTTGTTCATAATATGTTATGCAAGAGACACTTTTATTTTAATGTAAGCACTTTTCATTGTTTTTTTGTAATGATTGAAATGAAAGTGCAATGAAACAACACTGTAGGATCAAATTAGGCTTCATCCAGTCACAGGTGTCCCTAAAAACACAGGTGTCCCTAAAAATACAAGTATACCCATTCTTGAACTCCTCACGTCTCATAAAGAATCCACAGCTAGAGCTCTGTTGCGCTGTTTTTTTTAACCAATTTTAAAATATTCTAGTTTCTTCAAATTAACCATCTTTTGCTCTGGTTACTGCTTTGCACACGCTTGGCATTCTCTTGATGAGCTTCAAGAGGTAGTCACCTAAAATGGTTTCCCAACAGTCTTGAAGGAGTTCCCAGGGATGCTTAGCACTTGGCCCCTTTGCTTTCACTCTGCAGTCCAGCTCACCCCAAACCAT
>NC_045743.1:22922675-22922979 GCF_008692095.1 Etheostoma spectabile | reverse complement strand
TTGATTGGGTTCAGGTCCGGTGACTGTGGAGGCGCAGCACTCTCCTTCTTAGTCAAATAGACCTTACACAGCCTGGAGGTGTGTTTGGGGTCATTGTTCTGTTGAAAAATGAATGATGGTCCAACTAAAAGCAAACCGGATGTGATGTTCCATGTCGCTGCAGGATGTTGTGGTAGCCATGCTGGTTTAGTATACCCTAGATTTGTGTCACCAGCAAAGCACCCCCACACCATCACACCTCCTCCTCCAGGCTTCACTGTGGGAACCAGGCATGTAGAATCCATCCGGTCACCTTTTCTCCGTC
>NC_045743.1:22922469-22922665 GCF_008692095.1 Etheostoma spectabile | reverse complement strand
ACAGCGGTTGGAACCAAAGATCTCAAACTTGGACTCATCAGACCAAAGCAGAGATTTTCACTGGTCTTATGTCCATTCATTGTGTTTCTTGGCACAAACAAATCTCTTCTGCTTGTTGGCTCTCCTTAGCAGTGGTTTCCTCGTGGCTATTTGACCATGAAAGCCTGATTCACGCAGTCTCCTCTTAACAGTTGTT
>NC_045743.1:22921763-22922459 GCF_008692095.1 Etheostoma spectabile | reverse complement strand
ATGTGTCTGCTGCTAGAACTCTGTGTGGTATTTATCTGGTCTCTAATCTGAGTTGCTGTTAACTTGCAATTTCTGAGGCTGGTGACTCAGAGGAACTTATCCTCAGCCGCACAGGTGACTCTTGGTCTTCTTTCCTGGTGTGGTCCTCATGTGAGCCAGTTTCGTTGTAGCGGTTGATGTTTTTTGCGAAGTGCACTTGGGGACTGTTGGAATTTAAAATGTTATATGTGCTTAAAACATTGTGTGTGATTTGCATTATCATTAAAGCTAAAAAAGGTAAAAGCATTATTTCAACATAAATGAAAACATGTTGGTCATGCAGTAAGTTTGTTGTTATAAGTATATAGTTTGTTGTTTGTTTGTTACATTAAGTTGTTTTGCAATACTTCTGCTTTATAATATAAGATGTTCTGGTACATTTTGTTATAACCCAGCTCTCCTAAATGTGTCAGAAGTAGAGTAAATAGTACTGGGGGTCCGAGAGCCGATGAGTCAGACAAATTTGGGGGAGAGCCGTGTTAGGTTGACTCTGTTTTTGTCTCTAGGATATCCTATGTAATAAAATGGATTCACACATCCACATCTGAGATTTTGATACTAATTGAATGAACCCTGAGAATGGAGCAGGATTTAGCTCCAACAGGACACATTCAAAGTTTTAGCAATTTTCCAGACTGACTGACCGTCATTTCCTAA
>NC_045743.1:22921095-22921753 GCF_008692095.1 Etheostoma spectabile | reverse complement strand
GCCACTTGTTTCTCTTTACTTAGCTGATTGGTTCTTGCTATAATATGAATTCTAACAATTGTCCAATAGGGCTGTCGGCTGTGTATCAACCTGACTTCTAAGCAACACAACTGATGGTCCCAACTCCATTAATAAGGTAAGAAATTCCACTAATTAACCCAGACAAGGCCCACCTGTGAAGTGAAAACCATTTCAGGTGACTACCTCATGAAGCTCAATGAGAGAACACCAAGGGTTTTCAGCACTATCAAAAAAGCAAAGGGTGGCTACTTTGAAGAAACTAGAATATAAGACATGTTTTCAGTTATTTGACACTTTTTTGTGTGTAGTTAATTCCATATGTGTTCATTCATAGTTTTGATTCCTTCAGTAAGAATCTACAATGTAAATAGTCATAAAAATAAAGGAAACGCATTGAATGAGAAGGTGTGTCCAAACATTTGGCCTGTGCTGCATATTTTGCGTCCTCTGGCCGCTGTGTCAACTTGCACTTCAGCTCCTCAATCACATTGTTCTTTTTCAGAAGTTGTCCACCCAGGTGCTGCCTCTGCTGGTTGTACATCCGTTTTAGATTGGAATTCACATTTCAGATTTTTAACATTCATAATCTCCATGTCTCTGGCCATAGTGTGCTTATTTTGGAGTTTAGTTTTCAGTT
>NC_045743.1:22919684-22921085 GCF_008692095.1 Etheostoma spectabile | reverse complement strand
GTTGAGTTCACTTTCCAGGTTTTCTATGAGCTTACTCTACTTCTCTGCCTCTTTTGATTTTCGGAATGCACTACTAGGGTGTTATTTTCTTGCTGCACAATCTCCACATTGTTTTTCAGGTTCTCATACAAAACAGTCTAGTCCTTGTCAACATCACTATCTCCTTTGAAAATAGATGCATTTCTTTCTTATAGATGTCATTTAGTTTTCTGTATCTTTTAAGTTAATTCAGTTGTCTCTCACATTGTTCTCGTACTGTCTCTAAAAGGCTTCAGCTTTTGTACTTCTTCTTTGCAACGTTTTGCATATGATCTCAATTTATTTAACTCCTGTTATCAAATAATATCTGTGTCCTTGTTTCTGTTTTTCAATTTTTTTAAGGGCATGTTTATTCCCTGTCAACTCTAGGACCTGATGACGCAATTTCTGCACACGCAAGATCAGTTCTTTTTTCTCCGTCTGTGTGTTGATTAACTTCTCTATCTCCTTCTCCTTCTTCTCCCTGAACGTCTTCTCCACAGAAAAATTGTTCTGATATTCCTGAGACTCCTTTGTGAGAAGCGCAATGAATTATTATGCTCTGAATTATTCTTCTCATTAGCCCTGCTGGTCTTTTTGTCACAAAGTTCAGTTTTGACATTGTGTAGGATTTTCCTTAACTTCTCTAGATGCCTGTCCCAGTGAGCAATTTTCTTTTTTAGTATAGTAACCTCACCCTGTTCTTTTTTAAAGGCAATATCTGCTGAAACTAGTTTGGTGAGCCTTTTTTTCTGCTCTGTGTTTTGGTCCATTAGCCGTTGCTCGTTAAGTTTTGCCCTGCCAAGTCCAGTCTTTAGTTTTTCTATTTTCATAGCTTTAATGTCAGTGTTTTCTTTCAGCTTCATTGTGTTTGTCGGTTTCATATATTCAATGGGTAGTATAATAGTCTTTCCCCGTTATTCTCTGTGTGACTGGAATTGCATTAATAATCAACAGATACATGGTTGCGCGTTACCTCCTGTCAGCTGTCTTTTTCATGCACTGCAACCCATGGAATCTAAATTTAAGGTAATTAAAGCTTTTAATTGTAGTTTCCTGTAACAAGGAAATAAACTAGGACACATTCAGAATGTTTAAGTGAAAAAATGTGAAATGATCTCAAAAATATCTCAAAGCTACTCCTACAATAAAAGGTTGGAGGTACTCCAAGATTAAACTGAAAAACTGAAATGGGATTCTATGACACTGGAGACTGACACAAGTCTGCTTCAGAGCTCTGTGTTTTTGAGTGTGACCCATGGACTGGAAACGTCACGTCACAGGAACTTCAAACTAAATCATTAATTGTACAATTCATCATGCCCAGTGGTGTGAACCACGTGGTACAGTCAGTGACTGTCAGTAAGAGGCTAGGCACTGAGT
>NC_045743.1:22919155-22919674 GCF_008692095.1 Etheostoma spectabile | reverse complement strand
AGCCAGATTACCTAATTTATTGTTTAGGCTCATACTCAATCAAAACAGTAGCCTACGAGCGCGGCACACACGCACGGTCGATAGCAAGACATTTCCAATCAGTCAATCAAAATCAATAAACATGTATTTATATAACACTTTACAGCAACCAGCAGGTTCCAAAGTGCTTAATAGAATGAGTAAAATCACATCATCCAATAGAAAGAGTGAACATAATAAAAAAAGTAAAAGCAGAAAAGGTCACAAAGAAACCGTAGAATGAAGTTGTCACACCACTGCTACGTATTAAAAGTCAGGCTAAACAGATGTGTTTTGAGTTTGGACCAAAAAGAGCTACATCTGTAACAGAGTGAAAATCAGGGGTTAAATTGTTCCAGTGTCTAGGGGCAGCAACTGCAAAAGCCCCCCCACTCGCTGATTTGAAGACCGCAATGACCGGTTGTGCTCCCCCAAAGTTAAAATTTCAGACAAATACTCTGGGTGACATTTATTTTCTCTCTCTCTCACACACACACACAC
>NC_045743.1:22918744-22919145 GCF_008692095.1 Etheostoma spectabile | reverse complement strand
ACACACACACACACACGTTAACCCTCTGTGACCGAGACACTCGCCCACGCGTAAAAACAGCACCTCTGATTCATAGTTTAATAATTTAACAACCATACAAGCTAGAGACTTACCGATGGTTACGTGTAAAAGAGTTAGCGGTTACGGAGGTCTCTTCCAGTTCTTTCTAGCCTCTACAGGTGATTTTCTATTGAGCCTGGAACTTCCAGCCTCTTTCGGGGTCGTTGAACTTTAAATCCAAACTGTTACATCCAAGATTGATCCACTTTATGTCCATAATTCATCGCGTTTTGGCTCATTTCTGCCGCTAACTCGCGGCTCCGTCTCTCCTCTCTGTTGTTTTCCGGAAATGGAGGCACCAGCATGCCCATCTTTGGGAGACAACGTCACCCTCTTGTATG
>NC_045743.1:22918632-22918734 GCF_008692095.1 Etheostoma spectabile | reverse complement strand
GAGGGTACAAAAAGGCCAATAGGCTGATTGGAAGGCCAAGAGGCGCACATTTTTGACATGCATTTGCTTGTGTAGCATTGCTGTGGGTGTAATATCAATAAA
>NC_045743.1:22912364-22918622 GCF_008692095.1 Etheostoma spectabile | reverse complement strand
TATGACATTATGTTATTATTGGCATAAGTAAATGTCATGAGAACAAAAGCGTCTTGACTTTTTTTGAAAGAATGTATATATTTTGTCAACTGTATAAGTTATAATGATTATTTCTTCATAGTGTGACTCCCAAGACATACTAGAGTGTTTAAAAAGGAAAAGGAAATGGCTTAGACTTTACTATCTGTCTGTGATATCAATACATATCTGAAAGATCATGTTCCGTTTTAATTATTTATTTGTCTTTAAGGCCCACAACCATTTTAACATGCAAGTGACTCCTGCAACCAATAATCCTATAATCCGTTTGTCCTAAAAAATTGTGGAAAATATACGACTGACTGAGGTGGTGACGTAGGACAGGCGCGTAGGGCCCGCGGTAAAGCTGGCTTAAAGTATATGCTGAATTAACCAAAGACTATAATAAGAGTGTGTGTGTATGTGTGACTATTATTACATTATGCTTGCGCTGTGTGACGGCTAGGAGGGAAGAACAGGAAGGGCTATCTTAGTCAGATAACTACATTGTAGCACGAGAAGAGGAGATGGTGAGGCCAAGACACTGAACGTCGAGACGGTCTGCTAGACCAAGAACAGACAAGGAAGGGTGAACATCGCTGTCTTGTGAAGTAATGATAACTGAAAAGTAATACGCACGCAGAAGATGCAGGCAGAGCAGGGATTGGGGACGCCCATCAACAGTATAGCTGACAATCAGGGCGGCCCCACAAGGGAACCAATTAAACCCTGAGACACGTCTTTGTTTTAAGTGCCTTTTTGGGAACCGCTGTACTAGACAAGCTTCATCTGGTGTCGTGCAACGTTTAACTGCCCGGAACGCATTTCATCTTTGGACACACAAATAACGCTGTGTTAATTCATCATGGAGTCAGTTGTCAGGTTTATAGAAGGATTTCCGCCAAAGACAACGCATGTTGGGTCGAGGGTTTGATCCGCAGATGGAGCGAAATCGCATAGATTCCTATGTGGTGGGTCTGGTGTCCGATCTAACTGCTAGCTAGCTATGCTAGGGGCCAAGACAGCGTCATAGCAACCACAACGTGCCAGTATCACATTATTCTGGCGATATCGGAAAAACGCAATAAAAGCCAGAGCAAAGCTAGCGATTAGTAGCACATTCACTGAAGGATTTTATGAAAATGAAATGAATATAGATGTCTCGCTAGAAATGTAATCAAAACGCAGCGCCGTAGCAACCAAAATGTCAGTTTTCACATTATTCCGGTGAACATCTAAAAATCTTCGCAACAACGAGCAAGCGAGTGAGTTATGTGAGTGCTTCATGAGGGATATTATGAAAATAGAATATATTTTGCTACGCGCTGAATGATATCAAAACGCCTTTTATGCAGAAACTAAGCAAAATATGTGATATATTTCAACTAAAAATGAAGAGAAATGTCCGCTGTTCTATTTCTCACAGCCGGAATTCTGAAAGTCACGTGGCTTGGACGCAAACGGTAGAAAAAGAATAGCAGAAAAAACTAACAGTCATACAATTCGGACCATTATGTAACCCCTCTAGTTTTGCACATTGGGACAACGGATCAGGTACGTTTTATTGATGACTACGTTTGGGAACAAATGGAACTGTGAGAGGACAAAAAGAGAGAGACGATGCCCACAGAAAGAAGTGAACTCTCTCTCTCCGCCTTCCACATACTGGTGGTTGGACGCTTTGACCATTCTCTGACCAAACAGGCAGGAAAGAATAAAAAGGTATGGCCTCCTTTCCATGCCTTTTATCACGTGCAATTCATGTTGAAATGGTGAAGACCAATCACGACACTTTTATAAATGGACTCAGATGCTTTATCGCTCTAAGATGCTCTGTCAGACAAAATAAAATGTGATCAGGGTACTAACTTTGTTGGTGCCAGAAACGAACTGAGTGCAGCACAAGGTGAGATTGACACTGACAAACTGACAACCTTCCTTGCGGAAAACCAATGTGATTTTGTCCTAAACACACCTCATGCTAGTCACGCAGGTGGAGTATGGGAACGTCAGATACGGACTGTGAGAAACGTTCTTAATGCAACATTGGCTCTCACACCAGGTCGACTCACCGACTCTTCCCTCAGAACCTTCTTGTATGAAGCAGCTGCTATAGTAAACAGCCGCCCCCTTACAACAGACAGTCTCAACGATCCAAATAGTTTGGAGCCGCTAACTCCAAATCATCTTGTCACAATGAAAACCTCGACTCCTCTGCCTCCCCCAGGACAGTTCGTTAAGGTGGACTTATATGCACAAAAACGATGGCGTCAAGTGCAGTACTTGCTCGAACAATTTTGGAGCAGATGGAAAGTGGAGTACTTGCAGAACATAATGGTCAGACAAAGATGGCACAAGCCTAAAAGAAACATGCAAATAGGCGACATAGTAATGGACAAGGATGAAATGCAACCACGATCACAGTGGAAACTTGGACGAATCTTGGACACTGTAAAGGATACAGATGGACTTGTCAGAAAGGTCAAAATAGGCTTTGCAGACAGAAATCTTACCAAAAGGGGTCAACGTGTGAACAAAATGTCTGTAGTAGAACGCCCAGTACATAAGTTAGTTCTGCTACTAGAAGATTGTGAAAAGTAAATTTACAATGCTTTTTAGTGTATTGAAATGTTGAAGTTACAGTTGTAACATGTTTACAAAGTTATTTTTGTATTCTGGTTAAGTAACTTGAAGAAATTATTTGTGTTTTTTATGTGTGTAACAGTAAATAATTTGGTGGGAGTGTAAAGGCCAATAGAGTAGTTAAACACTATTTTGATTATAGCTACGCTATAAGGTTTTATTATTAAGGTATCGGGCTTTTATTTTGACAACCAAAGAAACCGGAAGTATAGTGACGTAAATGAACCGGGAAAACGACGGAAAGGACGAACGACGGAAAGGAAAGTCTGAAAGGGTTCGCGGTTAAAAACAGTAAAAAGCCACGGAAAAACAGTTAAAACTACAAGGTTTAGCTTCGGTCAATTGGGGAACAAGGTTTGTAAAGTTAATGAGAAATATATATGTGCTAGCCTACTTGAAATGTAACGTAACATGTTTAATTTAGTAATGCTATCGTGTTGAAAGTAATTTAATGAGCTGTGTAACGTTCAAAATATGATGGTAATGCATGGTTTATTTGTGTTGTACACAGCTCTTACGTTGGTTGAGGACAAGGAAAGCATTAAAAGTAATCAAACCATCAGTTCTGGCCTTCTCAATATTGACTGGATGCTACATCTTCCCCCTCAGAATGTAATTTGTAAATCAAAAAGTCTAACACATCAAATTCTTTATGCTCCTTCAACAGGTCAGACATGTCCCCAGACAGAGGCACGTGAAGGAATTGTCTTTTAGTTCAAATCAAAATGTTCACTTATTTCCTTCTGCAAGAGTACTGATTTATTTTAAGAGAGCGATTACATAAAATATTTTAAACTCTTTATTGAAAAATATTTTCAAAACATTTAATAGAAATATTTTAAATGAGCAATTTTTTTTACATATCAAGAAAGTATTAAAAGTTTTAAAAGCACAGCACTCGGCAGCTATGCCCTTCTCGGAATAAATCCCCTATATTGTCCATGAGGCTCTGGAAAGCGGTCCCGGATTGCCCACACACAGGAGCTTGGGATGACCATTCTGTGACCAGGACCCAAAGTCCCACACTACCAGCCACAAGCTGTCCATAGGCTGCATGTCTGAACTGCCTGTCTTCATCTTCATCTGGTAGGTCAACTACAGCAGGGGTTCCCAAAACTTTCAGCCCGCGACCCCCAAAGTAACGGTGCAAAATTACCTCCGACCCCCCCACCACTATAAACATTGCGCGCAATCGAGGCACGCCTACAGGCGTATCCAAACATGAGCATATTGACGACACAAAATAACAACACAGCCATGACATATTCTACAGTAATTTACTCATTACTTTAATTTGAACTTAATCTCACCTAATGAGGTGGATGTGTAATATGTTGGAGCACAGCAAGTTAAAAAGCTCTATATTTTAATTTAAAATAGTTTTTATATACATTACACACTAGGCCAAAAAAAATAAAATCCCTTTTACCTATTTCGGCCATACAGTATTCGGTATTTCGTGGTGTTGGTTTTAATCTTTCGCACGGTTGAAGATGCAAATTGGTGTTTAGTTACCATCAGCGTCTGTCAGAGAACTCATAATCGGTTCTGGAGTAACAACTGTGGGCATCAGCGATGGGCCAAGGTAAAGCCGAGTAGGTACGCTGCTACCACCTGAGTACGGCGTGGATGGACTCGTTCTACCAGAGGCAGCGCCGGGCGCTCGCTCTGTGGAAGGAGCGGTACAACGGAGCTAGATGGGCCGCTGGCTGCCTACGTGTTATACAACTTTATACATCCTCAAACTGCCTGGAATCCCACACATCCTCTCCAAGGAGGGCACCAGCAGGGACATTGTCCGGAGGAAGTTCAGGCAGCAACTGGCAGAGGAGCTGAGACACGAGTTTAGAGGAGGAAAGGGAGCGGGGCGCGGTCCGAGCAGCGGGGGGGGGGGGGGGGGGGGGGGGGGCGCGGTCCGAGGAGCAATGCGCACCACAGCAGACACCAACACGGAGGCAGTGACAGGTTACGTTAGGTTATAAATGTTCAAAGAAAATACTTTTAGGTGTTATTTGCATGTTTACATACCATATTTTTCAGATGTGAATGGAATAATTACGTTTTACTATGCCATGATATGAGTTATTGAAGCACCTGGGCAACTCAAGTGTATAATTAAACACGTTAAATTTTACATTTTGGTGTTATTTAGTTTTTCTAAAGATATCCTAACACAATACCTGCATTAAAATTGCAATTAGGTATTTATCATGACAGATTATAGAGTTTAGAATCTTGCGGTCAAAATGACCGGAATCCCGGCAGTTGTAGTGTTAATGTTGGAGACACTACTCGGAAAGAAAGAAAATCAAAACAGCTGTTCCCTTTTTATTTAGTTGCTTGGTTTTATTTTAAATTCCGAGGGTGAAAGAGGGGGGGGGAAAAAGGGGAGCCAGAGAAAGAGAGGAAGAAGGGACAAAAAAGTGGGGGGAAGGGGAAAAGAGAAAAGGAAAAAAGAAAAGGAAAAGAGGAAAGAAAAAAAAGAGGGGGAAAGGGGAAAAAAGGGGGGAAATGGGGGAGAGATGGGGGGGAAGGGAAAAAAAGGGAAAAAAAGAGAGGAAAAAAAAAAGGAAAAGAAAAAGAAAAAAAAAAAAAGGAAAAAAAAAAAAAAAAGAAAAAGGGGAAAAAAAAAAAAGAAGAAAGGAAAAAGGCAGAAGAAAAAGGAGGAAAGGAGGGAGGGGGGGAAAAAAAAAAAGAAGGGAAAAAAAACCACAGTTTATCTTGTGTTAAACTCATGGCTACAGGCTATTTCTAATCGTTTTTAAATTTTACATTTATTTCTGGAACTCCGCTCGCGCCCCCCCTCTCTGGCTCGCGACCCCCCTGGGGGTCCCGACCCCCACTTTGGGAATCACTGAACTACAGCATGCAGGCCATTCCAGATCCATCTGGCCAGATGCAAGACTCCTGCCTGCAGAATGTATGCCTCAATGTGTGGTAGACTTGAAAAGCAAAGTTGGGGCTGTTATAGGCAGCACTTCCTCTTCACCACAGTGGAAAACTCTAACCGCATAACTTACAGATAAAATGTCACGCACTGTCAAAGCAACAATTGAAACCTGCTAATTCACTGGCTTGTCATGTTGCTGAAATTTTGTGCTAGCAAACTTAACGTTACATATCTCTAGAATAATTACATACTGTAACATTAGCTACCGTTATGTTAGCTTACTAACGTTAGCTATTTATAAGTTACGGACAGAGTGTAACGTTATAAAGTTACATTACATGTATTGTAAAAGATGTAATGATTTTAGGACCAAGTTTGTAGTCAAAATATGGGCAGGTCATACTCAATGTAAAGCATATTGTTGATGTTTCGTCCCTATCAGTGAATTTGCCATAGCTGTTCACCATGTTTGCCATCATTGGTGGCAGAGCAGAGCAAAGGGGAAGGACCTGTAAGGTGTGCTTGATCAAAAAAAAAAAAAAAACGAACCCCGACATCAGAAATGTGACAGCGAGACAAACGCCAGGAACACTCTCAAAGAATTGACTGCACATTATGAGTCTGACATGTTGAGGATTCAAGACGGGCAAAATGAGAGGCTGGCAGAGGCAAAGATGGTGTGTCAACAACTAACAAAGAGGCTAAGG
>NC_045743.1:22848267-22912354 GCF_008692095.1 Etheostoma spectabile | reverse complement strand
AGCAGGTGGGAAATCAAGCCGCCGAGTTGGAAGAACTTCGAGCTGCGCTGCCCCGAGTGGAGACAGAATACAAAGACAGAATGAAGGACTTACGCATACAGATACAAGAAAGAGACAAAGTCATCGCCGCAGAAGAAATATTGAAGAAAGACAAGTTAGTGAAGCAGAAACAACCAGAGATGTACATCGAAAAGCTGAAGAAGACAATCACTGGTCTGCTGAACAAAGAAGATCTCACCAAGAAGGTCTCCGCGTTGGAGAACACGACCCAGGGGAGACAAAATGTCATTGGGAAGAAAAACCTCAAGCTGTCTCGTCCAACAGGGCAACAAGCAACTGCAACAAGATTGGGCAAAAGAGAAGGACAACAACGCCCTTCTGCTCGTTAAATTAAACAAATTAAAGGACAACGATGTCGGGGAAAACCTGAGAGCAGCACAGTCTGAGCTCAAAGACACGAAAGAGCGGCTGAACAAGACGCTCCGGGAGAACACTGACCTGGGCGAGACCATCTCACATCTCATGTACAAAGTGAGGAAGTGTGAGCCAGACCTGATCCAGGAGAGAGAGAAGAAGATGAACCTGACCACCTACGTAATGTGCTTCAAGGTCAATCTGCAGGCGTGCATTAACTTCACCTCTGAGCCCAAGACATTCGTAACCAAAGTCCTCAACGTAAAAAGACACCACATCAACAACTACACCAAACGGCAGATGGATGGAAACACCGAGACGGGGCTCAGACAAACCATCGCCGCCAAAGATCAGCGGATTGACAGATACAGAAGGTGCCACCAGAACTTATCCAGAGCGCAGAGACGTTGCCAAGAGCTGATGTTTCAGAGTGAGGTGTAAGCAACCAGGACCAGAGTTCCCTCATCAGACTCACAGAAACAACTTGGCATCTTGAATTGGCGAGAAGGCCGTGACTGCAGCAAGTAAAGGCGTGGGTAAAGAAAAAACGTCCTGCCAACAAGGAAAGTTATAGTTTAGTGTTGAGTATTGACCTGCAAAAAGCGTTTGACAAGGTTACTATTTTTTGTACAGCACTTTGGAACGGGGGGGTTTTGGTTTACGTTTCGTTTTGTGGATCAAACTTTTGTATAGCACTGCTATGAGTAGAATAAATTGTAATGGTTTGTTGTCAAATGCTTTTGATGTTAGTACGTCTGTCAGACAGGGGTGTCCGCTATCGTCTTTGTTATATATTTTAGTTGCTGAGCCTTTAGCGGTTATGACAATTGCGGATGACAGTTTTAAAGGGTTTCTTTAGGTAAGGACACTTGTTTTAAACTGGTACAATATGCTGATGATTTGAATGTGTTTGCCAGGCCCGCTGCTGATACTGAAGTGTTTATGTGTCATTTATAGATATATCAGAATCAGAATCAGAAATACTTTATCAATTAGGTTCTGGTGCTACGGAAAATGTGAAAAATCTGAGATTACGGTTTTTAATATGGATGGGGATGAGATTGATAGGTGGGGTTTTAAACCTGTGAACACACCTTGTAAGGTTTTGGGTTTTTTTGTAGGTGGGGATGAGGAGGTAACTACTAGGGATGAGCGAGTACAGCATTATCTGTATCTGTATCTGTTTACCACATGAATTACCTGTATCCGGATCCGTACTCGGACTGGGGCCTAAACCGGAAGTGGTCAGATTAACCGGAAGTGGGTCGGGTCTCTTGAAATGTGCGGGGCTTTAACCGGTATGTTATTTAAGATGCAATTGATATGAGTTGATGAAAAAATTGTTATATTTATTGCTGATTTGAAAACTATTTACATGACAGCATCGAGCTTCCGATCAAGGTGTTGTCATGGTAACAAACTATATACAGAACGTTTGCAACAATGAATACAACACATGCGGTTGCAATATGAAGAATGTAATGAACAAGAGTTTTCATACTCAATATAACTTTCTTTTTTTAACCTTTTATTTTTTTATGATCAGTGTGATTTTTTTTGGGGGGTTCTTTTTTATTTTTTTTATTTCCACACCAGGTAGATATGTGTGTGTGTGTGTGTGTGTGGGTGATGTGATTAAGAGAGACACAAGGCTCGTTCGAGTGACCCGGTCTGCGCAGAATCGATCAACGGTGTGGAAAATAATACAGACTGAGGGGTGATGAACAGGGCACTCAGGAACGGCCACGTAAAAGCTGGCTTACAGTATATACTGAATTAACACAAGACTAAATAGAGTGTGTGTATGGTGACATATTACATTATGCTTTGCAGCTGGTTACAGCTAAGGAGGGAAGAACAGACAGGGCATACTAGTCAGATATGGCTACAGTGAGCACAGAAGAGGAGATGGTGAGGCCAAGGACACTGAAGTTCAGGACGGTCTGATAACTCAGAGAACAGGACATCCACTTAGAAGGGAGTGGACATAGCTGTTTGTGAAGTAATGATAACTGAAAATAATAGACATCAAGAAGGGAGAGGCAGAGCAGGGATTGGAACCCAGCAACCGTATAGCTGACCAATCAGGCCCCACAAGGGGACCAATAACCCTGAGCAACAATGGTCTAAGTGCCTTTTGGGGGACCTCTGTACTAGACAAGTCTCCATCAGGTCGTGCACGTTGTAACTGCTCGGAAACCGCATTTCATCTGTTGGAACAGAAATAACACTGTGTTAAATTAATCATGGAGTCAGTTGTCAGTTTATAGAAGGATTTCCCCAACAAATTTGGTGACCCCGACGTGAAACGTAATTGGACAGGGGAATCCAACGGACCTTGGCATTGTGTCCCGGTCCGGTTCAGCTCAGCCCGGACTGACATCCCGCAGCCCGTGAGGGGACTGAGCGGCGATACTGCGACTCGTTGGTGTGACACTGGAGCTCTCAACAAAAGAGGTAGGCAGAAGCCTGTTTAAAATCAAAATTGTATGGCTGAAAACTAAATTGATGTGACGACATTTCCAACTGTCGTAAGTGTTGTTTTTAAGCGAAATGATTGATGAAGTGTCTGTAATTAAAGGGATATAAACAGTGAAATGTTGGGGCATGTGATGTGATTAAACAGAGAAAAAAACTGAGATTGGGTAGAGAATTGTTGATAATAGGGGGGCGGTAGGAGAGGAAAAGGGACAATAGTCAGAGGAAAATACGTCCAGATGGTTGACCGAGGTAGGAGACTGCTAAGGACAGATAGTTCAGATGAGTGATTGTGAATTGCCACCCTTGTTTGTGTGAACATCCGAAAAAGAGTTGCAGTTAACCGATTGTCATTGTAATATTACGAGTCCACCGCGAGTGTATTTGTGCAAAGGAGTGAGAGGTCACTTTTTAAGTTGTAAAGATATAGAGATGTGCATAAAAAGGCTCTAGATGGAGTCTTAATGGAAAAGTTGGTTTGTGTTGCATGTGTGATTTTTTTTTGTTTGGCTGTGGATTTTTCTCACTGCTTATTTGTTGTAAAATGACGACACCCCTATGGTAAAGTGGTTAGTAGGGGCAGTGAAAAGTATGGGAGTAAAGGAGAGGAGAAGTAGCTAAAGAGTTGTGAAAGAATGGGAGAGAGGAGGATGGATTGAGGGAGAGGGGCGCCGTCCCGGAGAAAGGGAATGAAAAGTGAAGTATGAAAAAAGTAAGTTGGAGTATGCGGAAAGGCAGGCAGAGGAGGAAAAGAAAGAAAATGGTTTAAATGACTAACCAAAGCGAAGGAGTATGAAGCGCAGAAAGAGAAATATGGGGTGGGGTTGAAATGACAAATGCAATACAAAACAATGTTGGATTGACAAAAACAAGATGACAAAAGTTCACCAAAAATGAGACAGAAGACGAACAGAATAAAACGCTAGCCAGAGAAAAACCCGCTGCCCGCTGAAGCGCCCCGCCAACAAACCCTTTTTATCCAGACCATAAGAACCTAAGAATTTCCGCTCCCACTCCGCCGTATACAGTCCACGGCATCAAACCCACAGTCCAAGCCCCAGTGGTAAATGCCCATTTACGCCAAAGCATTCAAATAGACGTCCCACCGGATCCATTTGTAACCGGCATTAGAGGGCCGGGTACAGGAATTAGAAGTTACTAAATATAAGGTACAGTCAGCGTCAGGGGAGCAACAGCGGCTCCACCACAGCCAGCTGGTCACAGTCCAGCCGGCCCAAGAAAGCTAGTACCCCATATTCAGCGTTTTTGCAACAACAAAATCCAGAGCATTTTCACATGTCAGTAAAAGGGACCAGTCCACCTCACCACAGTACCCCACAAGACTAGGAAGTAAGGAAGATAGCGAACAGTCAGCACAGCAGCAGGAAAGTGAGCAAACAGACAGAAGCTCTAGCTCTAGGGAAAAGGACTAAAAAACGACATAAACGGCAGGCCCAGATCTAGATCACAAAGTCCTCAAGGACGTTTTGTGTAGCAGGCACATTTAAGGTAAATTTACCAACGAGGACCCTGACGAAGTTATGCTGGCGAAGACAACTAGATAAGGGAAAGACTTACAAAGAGTTCAGAGAGATAAGAGACAGCACACGGAAGCTGCGTCGAACAGTGAATGAGCTCAGTGAGGGAGAGCAGACGCGCCACACAACCAGAGGCGGGGCTTACAATGCCCACTCCGCCCCAGTAGGAGGAGAGGGAGGGACTGTTGATGTACACCCCTTACAGTTTTGGTGACTTGGATGCCCTGTGTGCAAAAATCCCCTCCCTGACAGGGGGGCTGAGCATTCCTCACAGCTTTCAATAGTCTTACAGCAGAGTGCAGCTGTGTTTGGGAGATCTCAGAGCAGTATCGGGTTAGAGGTAATGGGAGCAGATGAAGCATAGTGCTGCCCTCACCAGAGGGGGAGCGGGACCCACTGTTTCCCGCATCAGTGCCTGCATCAGCAGTAACCCTGGCATTTGGGCTGAGCTGCACCGCATGTATCCCACAGTTGGGGATCATGCAGCATGGCATGATTTAAAAGACTAAGTGATGAAAATTTTGATGTATGCAGATAGAGCAAAAAAGATTTGGCAGCGTTGCTAAGAGGGAAACCGTGGGACCAGTCCGCCGCCACAGTGGCGCTGTTCCGCCATGGGGTACTAGGGGGATTACCCACAGCAGTTCAGACACAGTTAGGAGGAGTAGTAGGCCTGCAAACAATGACCGATGCAACATGGGGCGAGAATGTGCGTCATTTCCTGTCAAAACACCAAAAAGGAGCAGAGCAGCAGGAAGATGAATTAAAAAGACTACAAACTCAATTGTTAAAGAAACAACTGGAAGAATTAAACAAGCCCAAGCCCAGCAAAGCTAAACAAATGACAGTCTCACAGAACCCCCAACAGTCAGAAGCCCCAGTGTTGGAAGCAGTCACTCAACTCTTACAGAGAGCACAAGCTTCCTGGCCACCACCCCCACAACCACCATGGCCAGCGAACCACGAGCCAGCAAATTGCGCCCACAAGAGGAACGAGGGCGAGGTTTTCAGAGAGGAGGAGGAAATGACTAGGCCCAGGCTGGAGAGAGACTCTAAGCCTACTTCCTTTGTACAACTGTGGTCAGCAAGGCCACTATGCAAGAGAATGCCAAGAGCCCCCAGCACAGCCCCTAGAGGGCCAGGGAGAAATCTCACCCCAACCACACCCCGGTGAACCCATGGCACTCACGTCCCCCGCTAATCAGGCCTACACAGCGGTATGACCACAGGGTCCACAATGAAGGTAGGGTCCTCCACACTGATTTTCATTGGTTTGACTACAGAACCCCTCATTACCCTCACTATTCAAGGTAAACACACGTATATGCTGGCAGACACAGGAGCAACGTTCATCCTGTCTAAATTCCACCTTACTTCCCTCTTCAGCTCAAATCTCAGTCAGTTATGGGAGTCAGTGGGACCCTATCTACAGCACTTCCACAGCCATTTAACGAATTATACTCACAAACACCACACATTCTTTTTTGCTTTCCCCTACATGCACAGTAAATTTATTAGGAAGAGATATGTAAATTGAATCTGTGCATATGGATGAATGAGGATGGCTATGTCACCTGTTCCTCCAGATTGCACTCCTGATTCCCCAGTCACCATCTCTCCCTCACACCAACCCCAGTGCCAGAAATAACACAATATGTATATTGGTTACGCCTGCTTCCCAACAGGCCAGACACACCTCCATTCAACATGCATTCAACATCCTGAAAACCAGCCATATACAGGACTGAGCACCCTACATGTCCCCACTCCCACAAGTACACTGTACTCTACATGTAGCTGACGACCTGGACACCCCCATATCAAGATGACTGGGAGACAAAACATGCAAGGACAGCACCCACTTCTCTTATGCCAGACGCATATTTGGTAAAGAAGGGGTCGGCTTCTGTGGTCTTAACGCACTCCTCGAAGACTGGTACACACTCGGGACTCTTCTTCCCCGCATCGTCACACGCGAGGATTTGGCCAGCAGGCAGACCCTGGGCCTATGATAAAACGTGCACTAACATTTAAATGGCTCCCCACCTCACACACCTGGCCTTCTAAAAACTGGACACTGACGCTGAAGACATGTGGTGCTTTATAGGGCCTCACACAAACAGAGAAAACATTGCACTGAAGTTCTCCCACTCCCAGAGAACAATGGATCCCCTGCACTGACATCCCAGCGCAGCTACCGCCCTATAACTTTCCCCAGCATCTGTCACCACCGGCCATATGACACTGGACTCTTAGAAACACATCCTGTGACTGTTACAATCAGACCGCAGCACCACACAGTCATTCACAGACCACACAGTAGACTCACCCCTGACAGGTCCAAGGCATAGCTCCAACATTCAGGGACTCTTAGAAGCTGGTGTCATAGATCCCACTCGTTCTCCCTGGAGACACCCCCCATTTACCTGTCCCCAAAGCTGGAGGAAAAGGATGGCGCATGGTGCAGGACTCAGACCCATTAATGAATTACTGTCCAGCTGTGCATCCTGTCCCAGACCACATGTCTCTTTGACATCACTTAACCCTCCTCACCCATATCACGTGGTTGACCCTGGCCAATGCTTTCTTCTCTGTGCCCTACACCAAGACTCACAGGAGTACTTTGCATTCACTTTCAATGGTGAACATTCACGTATTCCAGGTTGCCACAGGGGTACAGAGACTCACCTGGACTGTTCAACAGGATCCTCAATTATCTTCTGCAGCTGCAATCCCCACAACTGTGGTCCTCATACCAGTTGTGGACGACCTTTGGGCTGCTACAGATCCACTCACCTGTGTGGAACAGACAATAGCGTGCTGACATCCTAGCCTCAAAAGGCTACAAGGTCAAAAGCAAAGTACAAGTTGCTAGGAGACAAGTCCTCTTTTGGGCAGACAAATTTCACAGCAGGCCTTGGGGGGTCTCCCAGCCATAGACAGGCTATCTGCATCCACCGATTACCCTCACAGTTGAAGACATGCTGTCTTTTCTGGGGCTCACAGGATACAGCCGCTCACATATCCCTGCGAATCCCAACAACGGAACTGCATCGCTCAGGGAAACTGGTGGCTGCTGCTGGTCATCGCTGTCTCAACGCCACCCCTCATATGGACAACAGAGGACGAGGCCGCCGTCTCTGACCTAAAAAGTGCCCTAGCAAGGGCGAGACACTCACCTCCAGACTACACATCCCATTTCATATGGATGTTTCTGAAAACATGCTTCTCAATGCCATTTATGTTCAGAAAAAAGGGGGAGGACAGACATGTACTGATGTACCACTCAATCAAGGCGGGATTACAGTGGAAAAAGGACAGACACCTGTGCCCGCTATGTAGCGGCGCTGGCAAAATCCATTGACAAAACAGCACATATTGTAATGTGCCATCCAATACAATCCACACCACACATGGCGTCACGCTTTTTGGCCAGCAAGGAATTGCATAACAGTGCCACAAGGGAGACAAAAACTGCAGACTGCCTGTACCCATACCGCACATCACTACTCTCAGCAAGGAATAAACAGGCAACAGTCATGTAGTAGACAGGGAGTGCACAGTGTGTGCGAGTAAGAAGCAGCCAAAGAAAGCAGAATAAGGTCAGATCTGAAAACGTACCAGACATGTCGGCTGACAGTGGCTCTACAAGCCCGGATGTTGCTACAAACAAGGATGGGACTAACAAAGCAATATGCAGTAGTCCAAACAACACCCCGAGGCCTGGACATTCAGAATTGGAAGCAGGAATAATATAACCAACCAGCGTCAGACACAGAAAGCAGAAATAAAAGCTCGATCGCAGCCCTTCTGCTAGCCAAAGAGAAGAACAGTAACATTTTTACAGACTCTGCTTGCTCATGGAACGCACACTTGGACGCGATCATGTGGAAAAAAGGCGAGGATACGTCACCTCTGCAGGAATGCCATAAAACATCAGAAGGAGATATGGAGCTAGTGGTAGGCTATTGCCGCTCCACTAAAGGTGTCCATAATGAAATGCAAAGGACATGACGCAAGGGCACGAGAGTAAGTGCAGGAACATGGCCAGCAGATTCTGCAGCCACAAAAGGCGGGAGGATACTCCCAAAGCAGATGGTACTATCGAAGAGTTAGAATCCCAACACGGCACTGGACGCCTAAAGAAATTCTAGAATGCAGAAAAAGGCAGGAGCCTTGAATGGAATCAGTGGCAGCGGGAGCGGCGCCACAAAGACAAGATGGGATATGAGGTCTCATCAAGGAAAGAATAGCAGCTACTCAGTCCGAGATGTGCAGATGTTGCTACTAGGCACACAGACCAACACAGAAGGAGAAAACAGACTCCCTGAAATCTGTCTAGTTGTGGTGGCCCCCCAATTTGAGGGACATGGTGACACATTTTGTCAGGAAGCAGGGGTGTGGAGGAGCATAATGTTCGAAAACTCACACACACACACTAAAAGGAGGTACCCAGTCCCCACAGTTGTTTTCAAGATATCAGTATGATTATCTGATATGGCGCGAGAAGAAAATGTGGTAGGGGAAAAAAAGGTATCTCTGGTGATGGTATAGAAAGGTTCTCTAGGTGGTGTAGAATGTCCATTCCTCACACGCGTAACGTATGAGCCAAAACAGTGGTGAAATGGCTCAAAGGACTGAACCTTACCCGAGGTAGTGGGGTCCCCAGGCGAATAAGGTCAGATAAATGGCACACTTTAACACACCCACTAAGGGTAGAAGTAGAACAAGAAGCCCGGAATCACTCAGCCTTCGGGATCAGTTATCATCCACAGTCACAGGGAATGGTTGGAAAGAGAAGCCAGACTTGAAGGCCTAAAATAGCCGGCCTGTGCACAGTGCATAGCGAACCAGTATAACATGTAGGACACGCTCCCCATGTGTCCCTCATGGATATGATGTCCTCGAAGGACGAGAAACCATTGATGACCCCACACGAAAAACTGACGAGAGGAAAAATAGCCAGACCTCACCTAATGGAAGGTCACATGCACTGTTACGATGTTCAGCAAATAGAAATGACTCAGACATCCTAGAAAAGGCTGACACAACATCTCCTGGATTCAGCCCTTTCTGGATCCTTACCTACAGGTCCAGTGGCAACAGGAAACCGCAGGAGGGAGCAACAGGACCCTGTCAGGTAGGCGCTACGCTGGTTCAGTGGTCAAGAGTTCACAAAAGAGAAGGATGACCTGTACCGCAGTGGCCGGCGGTGTGGGAGGTTACTTCACACTCGTGTCCGAGTAAAGTGTTAAAAAGGAGCACCTTGCACCACATGACAACCATTGGACCCTCCAGTTCGCACCTCCTAGCCGCCCATGGCAGAAATTGAAAAGCATCCAATACATGTATAGATGGAAGAGATGTTTTGGACGGGGGGACAGGCCCCCACAGTACTCCATAAGCTGGAAGCACATGGGTTACTGGGAAAAAGACAAACCGTTGTCCCTGCTAGTAGTAGTAGTAGTGGGAGCGTGCACGCATTAGTTCTGGGGGTGTGAACATGCGTATTGGGACCGAGACCACAAAAGAACAAATCACCCGTATGTCCAACAGCAGCTCTCGTAACAAAGTGAAAGAAACTCGACAGTACCCGAGATAAAAGAAGAGCAGTTGGGCAGTCAGTAGTGAAATCAACAATCACTAAGGTGTCCATACCCCAAAAGGTGCGGTTGCAGATTTGACTCTCCCTATTTTAGACTCACACCACCCGTCTTTACCTTTGATTTGGGTCAGGCTATAGATCTGCGGGGTAATAGTTTCACAAAAACACAGATTTGTCACATCTGGACGACTAATCAAAAGGTGAGGACTGGAAAGGCGCGGCTTACGACGGTGTAGAGTGAGTCTCTGTAACAGCTGGTATACGCGTTTTGGACAAACGGAGGTGGAACCACTGGCGAGGTGACCAGACCAAAGAGAAGTGGTGGGTACACAAGTATGAATGTGCAGATATTAGTTATACAGCGGGACTATAGTTCAGACCCCACGAAAAACCCATACCCTGTCGGCAAAATATAGCAATTGGGGCATGGAAGGTCAGATGTTCCTGGATGTTAGCACAAGGTGTATGGATAGCAGGAAGACCAGATAACCCCCCTACAAGATAAATATGTTTGATCACACTACGCACACAACAGAAATGACATGACAATGGCAGAGACCAGTAAAACCCCCCCTGAAGAGAGGAGAGACTAATAGTGCGTGACTTCTCTAAAATGAGGTGAGATGTGTTAGAGTTCTCAGCAGGGCAGGCCAGGGACAAATTTATGGATCAGGTGCTAATACAGATGCCACTAAGAACAACACACATGGAAGGGTTGTGGGCTGTGCCACATAGATATCATCAGTTCACTAAACCCAGGCCACCCGTTGTTTCCTAATGAGACCGCAGGGATAGGTGCATGCATGTTGAACTTCAACACTCTAAAGACAGCTTCCGCAATTGTAACTAGCTAGCATCCCTACTTTCCCCCGCTCTGTTGAAGAAAACCGGGTATTTGTACCGCCATAAACGGGGGAAGGGTGCAAGAATATCGCATGTTCAATTCTCACCGAGCATCAGAGCTAGCCCCACAATCACCACTAGTGTTGATTACCCCCCAGACTGTGTAATACAAGTGTACAAAACAAAACAGCCCGAGGGCCCAGTGGCTAGAATAGGACTATTCGACTTTTGGCGGTCTTAGTTGTACTCCAGATAAAGTTCCCCAAATCAAACGTAAGAGCTTTTGTGCTATGTTAGATTAGCTATGGCCCATATCCTGGTGGGAGTTAGAGTCCCACTATACACACCAAAGGCTGTGCAACTGAACCGTAAAGAGAAGGCGCAGGGCCCGTATATGCAAGGCATCGGCTGTTTGATCCGATTGGATGCGGGAACCCCAAACCTATATAGACAGCATAGGAGTCCTAGGGTTGGTCCCGAATGATACACTTGAGCAGTCTCCAATAGCCGCGGATTTGAGAATCTACCACTGCTTTCAGCCATCTTCCCCGTCACTCCCAGCAAAAATGTAAGATAGGATAAATTTTGTCATTATAATGTTTTACGCTGAGCAATTGCCCCTAGTGATGCCATGAAGGCACTTTAAAGATGGCCCCGCAGCGATGGACCGGCTCCCAACCAACGTCCTCATGGCGCTCCAGAAATAGGAGGCGCGGCATGCTGTTGGACTGAAAAAGAGGAGTCTGTTTCCATGTTCGGAGAGATGTGCTAATCGGCATCCCATCAACACATTGCCCGGCATGGAATGTCAACCAGGGCTTTGAACCAACTTCGAGCCCTTTCCACCGGAGATGCCTGACGCCTCAGGTGTATCAAATCCATGGAGTGGTGGATGACAAACGTTTTTGGCAAATGGAAGAATCTTATCAATGCTTGTTTGACATCTAATGCTGTTTTTTCCTCGCTATTCTTAGTACCTGGGGGTTTGCTTGTGCCACTGCCCTGCGCACCTGATATAGCCCGGCTGCATCAACACTGCCTTGGTCCAAAGAAAAGCGCCGCCTGCCACTATTCCGCGGGATGCTGCCATTACTCAACCATTCCTGAGGACTGGGGAGGAGTTAAGGCACACTCTGCAGTTAGTGTAAAAAGTTGTTGCTTCCCTATTAGGTTGCGAAAGGGGAATCTTGTGGGAGAATAATACAATACCTAGGGTGTGATGAACAGGCACTCAGGAACTGGCACCGTAGAGAGCTGGCTTACAGTAATACGAATTAACCAAAGAAAAAAAGAGATGGTGTATGTGTGTACACTATTATACATATGCTTTGCAACTGGGTTTTACCGCTAAGGAGGGAAAGACCCAGCCAGGCTACCTTAGTCAGATATGCTACAGTGAGCACAGAAGAGGAGATGGTGAGGCCAACGGATCCACAGATCAGGACGGTCTGATAATCAGAGAAACAGGACATACCAACTTAAGAATGGAAGTGGAACATGCTGTCGTGTGACGTAAATGATAACTGAAAGTAATTTAGACATGCAATAAAGGAGGAGGAGAAAAGAGAAAAAAAAAAAAAAAAAAAAAATATCAAAAAGGAAAAAGAAAAAAAGTACGTGTGAAAAAGAATAGTAGGAAAAAAGAAAAAAAAAAAAAAAAAAAAAAAGGGAAAAGGAGGGAAAAAAAAACACAAGAAAAAAAAAAACATAAAAAAAAAAAAAAAAAAAGTGAAAAAAAAAAAGGAAAAAACAGAAAAATAAAAACAAAAAAGAAAGAAAAAAAAAAAACAAAAAAAAAAGAAAAAAGAAAAAAAAAAAAAAATAAAAAAAAAAAAAAAAACAGCACCGCAGAAAAAACAAAATATAAAACAAAAAAATAAAAATCTAGAAGGAAGATAAGGGGGGAAAAAAAAAAAAAAAGAAAAGAAGGACGAGCATAATGGAGCAGTGGAGTTGTAACCCAGCAATACAGTATAGCTGTACCGAATCAGCCCAAAGGGGAAAACAACTATACCCTGAGACACATATTGTCTAAGTGCCTTTTGGGATGGTACCTTGTAACTAGGACCTATCCACACAACAGGTCCGTGACGTGTAACTGCTCGGAAACGCATTATTCATCTGTGACCACAAGAATAAACCCTGTGTAAATTTCATCATGGAGTCAGCAATGTCAGTTTATAGATCCGGATTTCCCAACCCCGGCGATCGCGTGGCGCCCGTTGCAGATGACGGTTAGATGTGTTGTCCGATTGATCTCCGAATCTACGCTACTGAAAGTCATATGCCACGTGTTGGACGTGTAAACTCTCACGAGAGCACCCCCAGTCGCAAACCAGCATGTTGTGAGACGCAGGCTGGTCGCAGTGCTTTTCACCAGAACTCGACAAGAGCCAGGCTGGCGCGACACCAGAGCGGACCCAACTTGCAAACCCCCCCCCCTTGATATGGGAAACCAGCTGACTTCGCTGATTTAACACCTGACTTTGTTTACAAGATGAGAGTGTATAATAACATTTTAATGTTTTTGAATACGCGGGATGTTAAAAGCTATTGTTGTACTTTAAGACTATAGTCTTACCAGAACACACGTTGTGTGGCTGTAGATAGACGTTTAGAAGTCAGACGAGAATACGTCAGATCATGGAGCATCTCCAGTGTGTGGTTAATTAAAATCAGCCAACAGATTTCATCTAGAGCTTCTGAGAGCTACTCTTCATAATAAACCAAACTGGAGACGGTGTACAGCTGGACTGTGGGTCCGATTAATTTTATTAAATCGGAACCCGCCACCACAGGTTTTCATCACTTCTGTCCAGACTGAAGGCGGCTGGAACGGCTGGATAACTGTCCGACTTTACCGCAGCTTTTGTCACGCCCCCCGCTGCTGCCGAATACTCTCGGCCACTTTACAGGGCGAGGGCAGTTCATCTCAAACGAGACTAGAGAGAGAGGGGGCGGTGGGGATGCTGACAGTAAAAAAAAACAAATCTCCATGGCAGAGACGGCAACGCGGAGTTGCATTAAACCAAGCAGCACCGGCTCTGAACCCACGAGCCAGAAATCTACGGTTACAGGGATGAGCGAGTCAGCATATATGTACCCCCCCCATCCCCCCCCCTGTATCCACATGAAATTATCTGTATCCGGATCCGTACTCAGAGTGGGCGGGGCCTAAACCGGAAGTAGTCAGATTTAACCCGGAAGGGGTTGGTTGTCTTGAAATGTGCGGGGCTTTAAACCGGTATGTTATTTAACCGGTTATTAGGTATTAATGCATGAAATGATATGGAATTGTATGAGTTGATCAGAAATTGTTATATTTATTGCCGATAGAAAACTATTTACATGACAGCATCAAGCTTCAGATCAATGGTTGTCATGGTAAAAAACTATATAGGCCTACAGTATATAACAAGTTTTGCAACAATAAATAAGCAATGTGGTTGCAATGATTAAGTAAAATGTAGAACAGAGTTTCATACTCAGTAATATAACTATTTTTTTAACTTTTAATTTTCTATAGATCAGTGTGATCATTTTTTGGAGTGTGAGTGTCTGTGCCTGTGAGTGAGTAAGAGATTATATATATAAGAGAGACAGAGAGAGAGAGAGAAACAAAGAAGAGAGGGGAGGCGGGGGGGGGGTTGGAATGTGTTTGTGTATCTTAATTGTAATATTCATTATATACCGCAAACTCCCTTTATTTTTTTATAAAACACAGCAAGAAAAGTTTCAGACATTCAAAAAACTGGTTAGAGCAGCAGGCAGTTAAAAAAAAAAAAAAAAAACTCCGACGGCAGAGATGCACCACGAGTAGCATTCTACCGAGCACTATGTCGTAACAAACTCCACGGTTACCAGAAGTCTCCTGGTTACTAGGTACTAGTTCAAACTGAAGTATAAACAAACCTGAAGCTTGAAGAAAACCCTAAATATTAACAGAAAAATCCCCGCGGACCAGGAGGGGAGAGAGCTGTTCACTGTCCGTGTCCCGCAGGAGAGGCACACAGCAACGGGAGAGTCTGTCTGTGTAGGGAGGGGCGCTGGGACTAGCCAATCACAGAATAGTGTAGGGTGAGGGCGCTGGGACTAGCCTATCACAGAATAGTGTGAAGAGAGAGGCGTTGTGACTGGCACTGTGACTAGCCTATCACAGAACGGAGACACCAGTCAATGGAGAATTCATGACCGCAGAAGCACAGATTGACTCATCGCTAGACTAATACTCGTGCTGGCAAGCAAAGTGCTTTTATACGTGAATACTGTTTCACGCCGAATACTCGGACCTCATCCTACTGGTACTATGTAATGGAATACAAAACGACACATTAAAAAACAAACCTGAAGCTGAAGAAACCCTAAACGTTACGGAACAGACCCGCCAGACCGATTGACTGCGAGAGCAGCTGGATACGCAACCAGCGATCACGCGGGAGAGAGAGAGAGGGCTGAGAGAGAGATGAGATGCAGAGGGAGCGATTCTCCAGTTCTGTGTGTGTGTGTGTGATTGATCCGAGCGAGAGTTGTGGTGGGGGGGAGGGGGGAGGGAGGGGGAGGGCGACTCGCTTCCCACAGAACGTATGCGCGGCCAGTTGACGGAACGTTGTATTGCAAGCCGAGCACGGATATTGAGCTCATATTACTCGTATAATAACTGCTACTCGGCAAAAGTGCTTATCCGTACCGGATTACTCGTTTCAGATGGATACTCGGATCACCCATATTATATATGTTTGCATGATATCTCCTGAACAAAAACATTCAACTGCATAAAGAGCGATGTCTAACCATATGTTTTGATGGCCAGCTAACCCTAACCCAGCGATTACAATAGTAGAGCGTGATTGTGTCCTGCGTGTCCTGTTTCCTAAGCCCAACCGTAACCATCCTCTTGTTAATTACCTAAACCCAACCTTCCCGTTGTTGTCCCAAGTCCCGTTATTGCTTTCTTAAACACAATCGTTTATTGTTTGTGGACTGCCCTGACAACCTAAATCTGGCAGTGGAGCCATAAAAAGACCCCATGCCAAACTACTTGACCTTTGCATTTCAAGTCAATGACAGGATCGACTACAGTAGCGAGTAGTATGAAAGACCAAAAATCCACAAAGGGAGGTTGGTTGGGGTGTTGGACGGGTCAAACAGAAGACCCAGTAGAACGTGATCATGTCCTTTGGGTCACGTTAACCCCAGCTAACAATTTTTGGTTCCCAGAACGTTAGTTTTTGGTTGTGGGAACGTTCCCTAAAGGTTTGTTTTGGTTGTAGTTTGGTTTTCTTAACGTTCCGGGAACGTTCGTTTTTGGTTACAGCGAACGTTCTCAGAACGTTTCCCTAACGTTCTCTAAAAGTTACAACCGTTAGAGAACGTTAGGCGAACGTTCCGAAAACGTTGCAACCTTTAGCTAACGTTAGGGGAATGTTTCTTTAGCGTTGCAACCCTCAGCGAACGTTACGGAACGGTCTCTTAACATTCTGGGAACGTTCGTTTATGGTTACAGCGAACGTTCCCCTAACGTAAAGATTAGATTCCCCTAACCTTTAAAAAAAAATACTAACACCCATACCATTTGTGTGTATGTATGTACTGTAAATACACACATACATACATACAAAAGTTATATTAGTAGGAATGAATGAACAGGCAAACTTGATGGCATTTCAAAACTTTAATATTCAAACAACTGAAAAAAATGCAAAAAAGATAAGGATGTAGTGCAAATGTAGAGCAAGATGCATAAAGATGTGTTTGTAAAGTGTGTGCCAAATAAGTCACTAAAAAAAAAATATATATATATATATTAATAAAAAAATTAAAAAGGGGCTCCATGGTTTCACGGCTCAGTCCTTCTCAGCTGGCCCATTAAGAAATAAACAAAAGTTAGACATGTAATACTAAGAATGAACACATTGACAAAACATTTTTTTAATAACTTTATTATGAACATAGCGCAGAAGAACTTCAATTTACCGTCTGTGTGGGGCAAACTTCAGAACTTGCTCAATCAAATCCTCCGCTTCTGCAGCAGTCAGCGCAGGGAAGTTTTTCTGGCAGGCCGCTAGAGTAGAAGTCAAAATGAAGCAAAGTTATAAGTCAAGCTAAGCATAATACTAATGTGAACAATAAAATGACACCTGCCTGTTATAACCCTGCATACAGCCAGGTCCTGGAAGGCTTTCGTTTTTCTTCCCCGCAGGCTGTACTGTCTCAGCAGCATGCGGCGGATGGCATCACCTCCAGTACAACCACCGAGGATTGACAGGAAAAGTTGCTGTAAAACAAATAGTAACAATTAATTCATATAGTGCAGAGCTTGTACAATCTCATTTTGTAAGAGAAGTCAGTTCAGTTAAGAGATTGGATTTTATGCAATTATATAGTGTTCGTTTTAGGGCAGGCCTATGGCCACTTAATTTCCATAACACACACGCAACTTGAGTCTTACCTCTCATTTTGATCTCCATGTCTGAGCCACCTCCTTCTGTGTGAGTTCTTCTGTTTAAAACAACAAAAACGTTGTGTTACTCTAGTGATCCTTGCCATTGAACTGTACTTCATTGCAAATGCAAAATTCAAAGCAACTGTACCTTCAACTGGGTCCCAAGATGAAGTGGCAGTCTGTGTAGGGTCACTACAGACTCATCCTGCTCTGGGCAACCAGCTGGTTGTCCTGCATGGTGTGGATACATATAAAAATAATTAGAATGAGATTATAGCATATGATTAAGTGATAGGTTGCCTGCACATATTCTTTACAGTAGACAAAATATATATAAAAAAAAACAACTTACATGCAGGTGGTGGAGGAAGTGTTATCTGCTGAGCTGAAAAAAGACAGGAAGAGACAAACATCAGAACAATCACATGATATGCACCATGCTGACTGTCAGTGGTTCCATGTTAAGAAATATAACTGGTTTCTTATATGCATGCATACATTCTAAATTACAGACAGGGCTTCCAGATGCACGCTCAGTCCTGGACAGTTTATCTGGTCGTGCAACAGATTCATCCGTAATACAGGGACCATATAATTTGTACTGATTGCAAAATATGCAATTTGAAATATGTAAAAAATGTAGTCTCTAATTAAGGTTTTACCATCGCTTAATGAATCTGTCATGAACCTCCTTGGGCGTCAGCGCTGCCTTTTTTGGACACTTGCTTCATCTTCTGTCTCGATGCTGGAAGTGTCCCTCAGCCGCCGACACCGGTCCACAGCTTTGGCGTAGGAATCTATGTTAAGAGAACATTTGTGATCCAGTAGCGCAAAAAAAGAAAAGCATTTCCACACAGTAAATTAATTATTTACATACAGTATAGTAGCAATAGGTTACCTGTACACAGCCATATTTTAACTGGATATTTTGCCTGGCTGCTGTTGGACAAATGGCACGCTTTGACTTGGAGCAGAGGGAGGTGACAGGGAGCTCCTGTAGAGCATGAGCAGCTCATCCATCTTCTCCTCAAATGTCTCCCTCCGCTGTGCCATGCGGGTAACGGATGTCCTCATGGCTGTGATAACTGCTTAAAATACGTTGCAAGATGGCCGCAGGTCGACCTGCCTAAAAAGGACTTTGATTGTACTGGCTTTACTTATGTACTGTACACTACAACTAATTAAAAAAGGACCGAAAAAAAGATTCTTATTTGTAACATAAACGCAAGCATATTAACACAATGACACGAAACATGAAATGTGACAAAGCAGACACGTCGTGCACATCAGCAAACAAAGGGAAAGATGTATGCAATCCGTCTAAAGCACAACTCCGGCCTCGCCTTTGTGAATGGGAGAGCTAGTGGCCCTTCTATGATAGCATCAAAATCAACATTTTTAAACACTAAGAAGGCTCGACACAGCATGAGACTTTACTCCAAGTCTCACCTGGGGCTCAACACATAAACTCAGCAATGAGAACATTGTTTGTGCACAAAGAGTTTATTAAAAAGAAAAGATTTGGAGCAACTCACTGGATGACTAGCATAGCAAAATGGTGGACGACGTTGAAAAACTAACTAAAGTTAGTTGTTGACTTCAGCCAAAAAAATGTTTTGGTCAACATGACAAGAACAAACAAAGCCATACGAGTGAAAGCGTTTAATGTTAAACCACAAACCCTCCCATTACAACCACAACATCATTAAACTGCAAAGTACTTTGATTACCTTTCCGTGAGCTTGCCAAGCCGTGCAGCGTGGTCCTGGTGCTGTAGTTTTTTCTTCTTCTCCTAACGGAGGAATTGGTCTGCTCAGAGCAGCGGCCCCCTACTGGTGTGGGGTTGTAACGCTTTGGTTTTCAAACTGAATAAAGAAGTGAATTCTTAGTTGTGAAAATCGTCCCATTGATTCTTGTTTTAAGTTTTTTCACTAATACAGTTAAAAAAACCGAAGTCAAGCACAAAAGTACTGTTTAAAGCTAAATTGATATCAGCCTTAAAATAAATGCTATGCTGTTTATCTTTCTTAAATTTTATAAGTCAAATAATTTTTGAGTGAATTTAAATCAAGTGACAGCAAACCATGCTACTTCTAATTCAGAACAACCAAAAACAACCAAACGGGAACGTTGTGTGAAGGTACGGCGCAACTTCAGGGGAACGTTACAGTTGGTTGGTTCTCTTAACGTTTAGAGAACGTTATAACCAGGAGGGAACGTTCCCTAAACGTTAGTTTATGGTTTGGTTCGAACTAACCTTTAGAGAACGTTCTATAAACTAGTGGTGATCCGAGTACCCGGCTGAAACGAGTATCCGGTATGGATAAAGCACTTTTGCCGAGTACAAGTATTATACGAGTAATATGGGTCAATATCCGTGCTCGGATTGAAGTAAACTCCTCAACTGGCCGCGCAGCGTTCCGTGATAATTCCCCCCCCCCCCCGCTACAAACCTGCTCGGATCAATCACACACACACAGAACATGGAGAAATGCGCTCTCTCTCTCTCGCTCCCGCTCCGTCAGTCAATCGGGTCTGCGGATCTGTTCCGTTAACGTTTAGGGTTTCTTCAGCTTCAGGTTTGTTTTTCACTTCGGTTTGTAGTCCTTACATAGTAACCAGTAGATTTCTGGTGAATGTGGGGTTTGTAGTCCTTACATAGTAACCAGTAGATTTCTGGTGAACGTGGGGTTTGTAGTCCTTACATAGTAACCAGTAGATTTCTGGTGAACGTGGGTTTCAGACATGCTGCTTGGTTTAAATGCAACTCCCGTTGCGTCTCTGCCATCGGAGATTGTTTTTTTTTTTTACTGTCAGCTGCCCCCTGCCCCTCTCTCTCTGTGTCTCTCTTACTCACCACACACACACACACACACAACACACACACACCCACCACATATACCTGGTGTGGAAATAAAAAAAATAAAAAAGAACCACAAAAAAAAAAATCACTGATCATAAAAAAATAAAAAAGTTAAAAAAAGAAAGTTATATTGAGAATGAAAACTCTTGTTCATTACATTTTACTTCATAATTGCAACCGCAATTCATTGTTGCAAAACGTTCTGTATATAGTTGTTACCATGACAACACCATTGATCTGAAGCTCGATGCTGTCAATTAAATAGTTTTCAAATCAGCAATAAATATAAAAATTTTTGATCAACTCATATCAATTGCATGCTTAAATAACATACCGGTTAAAGCCCCGCACATTTCAAGAGAACCCGACCCACTTCCTGGTTAAATCTGACTACTTCCGGTTTACTTTATGGGACTCTGCTGTTCCTCATGTCACGTTAGCAGTAGGGTTTGGCCAGGAGGCTCGGAGCCTAGGCCCTATGGTTAAGAGGGCCCCGGGTTACACCTGGGACTACACTTCGGTCCCAGGCCTTTTCAAAGCCAAAGAGGAAGACCAAATGTGGTGTTTCAAGGCCCCCAAAACAACGGATCGCACCCAGCCAGAGGTGTTGCCCCTCCCCCGTGAGCAGGGACTCCCGTGCACAGACCATCCCAGTGCGGCCTCCGCTCTCTCTTCCTTGCCTCCCCACCTGTTCACCACGAGTCCGTATGACGCTGGCCTCCTTGACACTGCGCCTGTAGTTGTCAACATCAAACCCCACTTTCAAACAGTTTTGTATAGACCCCAATACAGGCTGACTTCAGAGCAGATACAAGGCATCTCCCCCACTATTGAAGGTTTGCTGGAGAAAGGCGTCATTTATCCCACCAATTCCCTCTGGAACACTCCCATCCTCCCAGTTCCAAAGGCGGGGGGTAAGGGCTGGCGTATGGTCCAAGACTTTCGTCCAATCAATGACATTACAGTACCAGCTGTCCACCCGGTACCAGACCCCCATGAGTCACTGATGTCTCTCAGCCCAGTATACACTCACTTCTCTGTCATTGACTTGGCCAATGCCTTTTTCTGTGTGCCACTCCACCAGGACTCTCAACAATATTTTGCCTTCACCTTCAATGGACAACAGTACACCTACACCAGATTGCCACAGGGATACAGAGACTCTCCTGGGCTGTTCAATCGAGTCCTCAAGACGCATCTCCTAGAACTACAGCTGCCAACGACTGTTGTTCTCATTCAATACGTGGACGACCTCTTGCTGGCCGCTTCTGACTCAGTAACCTGTGTCGAATACACCGTCCGCCTGTTGCATTTCCTGGCAGGTAAAGGCTACAAAGTCAAAAGAGACAAAATCCAGGTGGCACGCCGGCAGGTCCTCTTCTTGGTAAGAGACATCTCCTCTGGAGGCCTAGGTGTCTCACCTGCGCATCGTCAAGCCATCCTGCACCACCCCCTCCCGCTGACAGTCTCTGACATGTTGTCGTTCCTGGGGCTGACCGGATACAGCAGATCTCACATACCAGACTACACAATCGCAACGCCCCACTGCGCGCCCTGGTAGCAGAGGCTGGTAACAGAAACCTACAAGCACTGCTTTCTTGACAATGGATGCTGAGACTGCATTTTCTGACCTAAAACAGGCACTGTCGCAGGCTGCCATCCTCACCTCACCAGACTACACCCTCCCTTTTCATATGGATGTTTCTGAAAACACGGCTTTCTCAATGCCGTTCTTTTTCAGAAAAAGGGGGAGAAAGACACGTGTGATGTACCACTCATCAAGACTGGGACACGGTGGAAAAAGGGACAAACATCATGTGCAAGATATGTGGCTGCACTGGCAAAGGCTATTGACAAGACTGCTCATGTAGTAATGTGTCACCCATTGATAATACATACGTCACATGGTGTTACAGCCTTTCACAAGCAAGCAAGATTCTCATACAGCGCAGCCAGACGGACAAAATTGCAAGCCACATGCACACAACCGCATATCAGTTACACCACAGAAGGCATCAACATGGCAGACACCATAACAGCCACAGGACACCTGCATGTGTGTGAGGAACAAGCAGCAGTGGAAAGTAAAGTCCGAGATGACTTGCAAAATGAACCCATCATGGACGCAGACATGTGGCTGTACACAGATGGATGCTGTTATCGAACAGAGGAAGGCACAAATCGGGCATTCTATGCAGTGGTGCAGCAACTTCCAGACGGGAACCACGTCGAGTTGGAATCAGGAGTAATACCACAGCCAGCGTCCGCACAAAGAGCAGAGATCATGGCCCTCACAGCCGCATTAAGACTGAGCAAAGACAGAACTGTAAATATATTCACTGACTCAGCATATGCACATGGAACTGCCCACCTGGATGCTATAATGTGGAAAAGAAGAGGATTCCTGACTTCATCAGGGGCACCAATTAAACACCAAAAGGAAGTAATGGACTTGGTGGAGGCAATGGAATTACCCCAAAAACTGGCAATAATGAAGTGCAAAGGACATGATAGTAGCCAGGGGCGAGTAAGCGCTGGAAATGAAGCAGCAGACGGAGCAGCAAAGAGGGCTCGGGGATATACATCAAAACAGATGGTGACGGTAGTAGAACCGAGGCAACAAGTTACTCCGCTCACGCCCAAGGACATTGAAGAAATGCAGACAAAGGCAGGAGCCTATGAGTGGAATCAATGGAAGAGACATGGGGCCACCAAAGATCAACAAGGGCTGTGGCATTCTCAACAAGGAAAGTTGGCAGCCTCAGCTGAAATGTGTAGACTGTTGTTGCCAGAGGCGCATAGACCCACACACGAAAGCCGAAAACAGACTTTGGAAAACATTTCTCAGCTGTGGTGGCACCCCAATATGAGAGATATGGTCACACACTTTTGCCAGGAGTGCAATGTATGTGGCGATTTTAACCCGCGAAAACCATTCACCACATTACAAGGAGCGTTCCCGGTCCCGTCAGCATGTTTCCAAAACATCAGCATAGACTACACAGACATGGGGGCAGAGAACGTAGTACAAGGAAAAAGGTATTTGTTGGTAATGGTAGACAGATTTTCCAGATGGGTAGAAGCAATTCCTACCAGACATGAAGATGCCAAAACAGTCGTGAAGTTGCTCAAGACTGAGCTCATACCAAGGTACGGAGTACCCAGGCAGATCAGGTCCGACAATGGGACACATTTCAACAACAAGCTGCTGCAGGAGGTGGAACTTGCATTAGGGATCACACATTCATTTGGTTCGGTATATCACCCACAGTCCCAGGGACTGGTGGAAAGAGCAAACCAGACGTTGAAGGCTAAGATAGCCAAAGTGAGTGCAGACAGTAAGTTGAAGTGGGTAGATGCTCTACAGGGGGAGAAAACACATCTTTCCCCGCATGAGATACTGACAGGAAGGGCCACCCAATTGGCCACCCAATGATGGAGGTCATATGCCTTCATTGGATGTGCAACAGGTAGAAATGTCAGATTACATGAAAAAGCTAACATCTCTGGTTTCAGCCCTCTCTACCCAGGTGCAGGTGGCGTACCAGAGACCAGAGGAGGAAGCCCACTACCGGTTAAGGTAGGCGACTGGGTCAGGGTTAGGTTCACAAACGAAAGTGGACTACCCCAGGTGGACTGGGCCGTACGAAGTGAAGGAGGTTACTTCACACTCGGTCCAGGTGAAAGGCAAAAAGGGGGCCCCTTGGCATCACCTGACACATTGTGCCCCAGCCGCTCCTCCAGAACGCTCATTGGCGGAAATTAGGCAATCTGTTAAAATGTACAGTTGGAAGCGCTGTTTTGGGGGCCCAATGTTGGGGGCCCCCAACATAGACCACCAACGTGGAAAGAAATGGGATTTGGGAGAAGGGTAACTGTGGGAGCAGTGATCTTAATAATAATAGGTGGGGCATGTTTAGTTTGGGGCTTGGAAGAGTTAGAAAGATTGGCAGAAAAGGTCAACAAGACACAAGGGCCCCTTATCCCAATTCAGAATCCCCCCTTGAACAGAACGACAGACCCGGACTCGAACTACACCTAGCCCCAGGCCACGATGCGGAGCCCGGTTAGTGTTAGAATATATTGAAGGAACGACCACTGCATTCACTTTTGACTTGTGTCAGGCCATAGACTGCGGGGGACGGAATAGTTCATACCGAGGGAAAGATGTATATCTTTGTGACGGGGGCAGAATGACGGCGTGTGAAAAAGACAACAACAGAGGGGAAGTATATGACTTGTGTGACAGCTGGAATAGAGTAGGGTGGACTACAGGAAATTGGGCTCCAAAAGCAAGATGGTGGGAGGATGACAAATATGACTGGAACATATTGACCATACAAAGAGACTACAGTACAAGTCAGAATCCCTTGACTTTGTCCATAAATAAAGCATATCAAAGCAGAAAGGGAAATAAGGTATGGATGTTTGCAATAGGAGTTTATCAGTCAGGAGACGATCAACTGACTCCCCTCCAGATTGAGATAGTACCTCCTCCACCCGAGACAAATTCCACAGATCCTCCCAATAAGATAGACCGAGCGCCCCTCAGGGATAGAGATGTGATAATACAAGATTTTTCCAGAATGAATCCAGAAGACTTGTTAGAGTTAGCCTCAGGAGCAGGAAATGACAATTTGTGGGTAAAATGGCTTATACAAAATGCAAAGGACCAACACATGGGGGGATGTGTCGCATGTGCAGCGGCACGGCCCTCTATGTTCACCAACCCAGCTCCCCTCTATCCAGACACAGACCCACTAGGATATGAATGCATGCTAAATATAACTCGAACCAAGGTGCCGACTCCTAATTGCAGTGCGCTAGGTACGGTTTTTCCACCAGGATTTGAAAAACCTGGGTATTTCACTGCTCTAAAGGGGAAGGTGCAAGATATCACTGCTATAATTTCACAGGCAGGTTAAGCCCACTGTAAAGTTAGGAAAGATTCCCCTGGATTGGTGTAACATAACGACTCAAGAGCAAGGACAGATAGGACCCCAAGCTAGAATTGGATTGTTTTATTACTGTGGAGGCCTGCGCATCTATTCACAGATAAAGTTTCCAAACAGAACACACGGAGTATGTGCCATGATCCGGCTAGCCATGCCCATTTCCCTAGTGGGCAACAAGATACAGTACACACCCCATAGGGCAGTGCAACTCACCATTAGGAGGCGAAGACATGTGCTTGCTGCAGGAGCTTATAAACCGAAATTTGATCCATTCCTAGGAACCCCCACTTATATGGATAGTATTGGAGTCCCCAGAGGTGTCCCAAATGAATATAAGATAGCAGATCAAATTGCCGCTGGGTTTGAAAATATCCCAATTTTCTCAGCCTTATTTCCAGTAACTCCAAACAAAAATGTTGACCGTATAAATTTTGTTCATTATAATGTGTTGCGTTTGAGTAATGCCACTAGGGATGCAATCGAGGGGCTGGCAGAGCAGATGGCTCCTACATCATTGATGGCGCTGCAGAACCGGATGGCCCTGGACATGTTGCTGGCCGAGAGGGGAGGTGTCTGTTCCATGTTCGGAGAGATGTGCTGTACGGTCATTCCTAACAACACTGCCCAGACGGAAGGTCACCAGGGCTTTGAACCAACTTCGAGCCCTTTCCCAGGAGATGCATGACGCCTCAGGTGTATCAAATCCATTGGAGGGGTGGATGATAACCATGTTTGGCAAATGGAAGAATCTTATCACTACTTGTTTGACATCTATCGCTGTTTTTCTCGCTATTCTAGTTACCTGTGGGTGTTGCTGTGTGCCCTGCCTGCGGACCATGATATCCCGGCTCATCACCACTGCCTTGTCCAAAGAAAAAGCGCCGCCTCCCTACTCCGCTGGGATGCTGCCATTACTCACCATGCCTGAGGACGGGGAAGACGTTGAGGCACTGCAGTTAGTGTAAAATGTGTCCGCACCTAGTAGGTGCGAAAAGGGGGAATTTGTGGTAAAATAATACAATGGCTGAGGTGGTGATGAGCAGGGCACTCAGGAACGGCCACGTAAAAGCTGGCTTGAAGTATAAATTGTATTAACCAAAGAGTGAATAAGAGTGTGTGTATGTGTGACATATTATACATTATGCTTTGCAGCTGGGGTGCAGCTAGGAGGGAGAGAACAGGAAGGGCTGTCTTGATCAGACAGGCTGCAATGAGCGCAAGAAGAGGATCTGGTAAGGACAAGGACACTGAAGTACAAGGACGGTCTGATAACTCAGAGAACAGGACGTGCAGACTGAGAAGGGAGTGAGCATAAATGTCTTGTTGGGTAAATGATAACTGAAGATAACTGAGTAAAAACAGATAGGCAAGAAGGAAGAGGGAAGAGGCAGAATAGGGAGTGGCCCCAGCAACCATATAGCTGACCAATCAGGCTCCACAAGGGGAACCTTATAACATGAGCACAAACATTGTCCAAGTGCCTTTTGGGGAACCTCTGTACTAGACAAGTTTCCATTAGGACCGTGCACGTTTAACTGCCCGGAAAGCATTTTGTCTGTCTGCATTGAATAAATGTGCTTGTGTGAAATTATAATTGGGTTAGAGTCATTCTGCTACATAGGAAACTCAAACAATTCTCCAACAAAACCGTTTAAAAAAAAGATTAAAAGTGAGTAACACGTCAATATAACATAAACAACAATATAATATATTCTCTTCTTTTGCACAAAAAGTCTGTTATCTAGCTAGTTAGAGTTATGGTTTTATAAGAAAACCCGAGCAAATATGAGAGCACCAAAGTCTGTAAGGTTCCAGTAGATTAGGGTAGATGCAGCACTGTGTTAACGAACGAGTGTACAGTATAACGTCAGGCTCCTGGAGGAAAATGTTTCTATGGGGTACTAATGTTAACGTCGATAGGGTACTAACACCGTTAACGTAAAGATAGCTTAACGTTTACGGTGTTAGTGATAATGTTACTGACCGTGATAACGTTAGCTAGCTAACATTACTACTAATACCATTAACAGTAAGCTAGCCGTTAACGGTTTAGTGGTAATGTTAGCGACCGTGACCACCAGATGATTAACTCTACTAGCGTTTAGCTAACATTACTACTAAGTCGGTGTTTGTGGTAATGTTAGCGACAGTGATAACGTTAGCTAGCTAACAAATACCACTAACACCATTAACGTTGAGCTATCTTAACGTTAATGGTGCATGTGATAATGTTAGCGACCGTGATAACGTTAGCTAGTGTAAGAAATTCATAACTTACATCGCGTTTGTTCGGATTTCTGAGGAAAAGGAGGCTGGGGGTCGAATTGAGAATTAATGAAGGTTTAATGCAACAGCAGTGATGAAGATGATAAGACAAAGACAATCAGACAAAACAAACACAATAACACTGCAGCTGACAGCGGACTGATCCACGCTCCTCCTGACGGAGTCACATGGAAGCAGTCCAGAAACTTCTTAGTTCACACTTTTTATGCGCTGCACCGGGGGGCGTTCCTTTCACCTGGTGCTTTCAAATCCATTCTCATTGGTCCGCTGTTGTCATGACAACATGCCGTACATCTTTGCTGTGCAATGAGAACTGACCTGCCTCTGCACCTCCGGGGTCACCCCTTGGTAGCAGAGCAACTGCTTCTGTTGTGCAAATGTGAAACTCTGACATCAAAGTAGTCCAATCAACATTGTATTGTTTTAGCCTAGACTAAGACCCAGGGGACAGGAGACAGAGAGACCACCTTTTGTTTCATAGCAGGAAGCCCCTTTCCATAAGTTGAATGCCAGACTTGACCTGATCAACTCTTTACAGTCAGAGAAACAGGGGGGGGGGGGAGGTGAGGAACAAATGGCCATCCTGCCTTCTTCACAGACATATGCATATTAATCCCATCCTGACTGCATCACAAAGTTTATAACTTTTTATAACTCAACACTAGCTAACATTACCACTAACACCATTAACAATAAGCTAGCCATCAACGGTGTTAGTGGTAATGTTAGCGACCGTGACCAACAGATGATTAACTCTACTAGCTAGCTAGTTTAACGTTACTATTACTGGTTGATCGGCTGCCAAATCTAAAAAAAAAATGAATTGATAAAACTATTCTTAACATTTCAAGGCATGCAGGCAAACAAAAATATTTTCAAACTTACATAAATATTGAAAAAGCTGCCGACTCGCGTCCTCTTGGTGCAACCGCTACTGTCCACGCGCTTTCCTCAGAGACCAGAGACTGATATGCAGCCTGTCGTTGTCTGAAATATTTTAAATTGTAATCCCCTCTTTTTTCTTTATTTTCCCGAGATGCACTGCGATTTACAGTAAATCTGTAATCTGCAACATTCTGCAGATATGTGCTGTAATCATAGACCGTTAATTTTATTTTCTCCCAGAATGCATTGCCACTTACAGTATGATCCTGTATAATGTTAAAACAGTAAAATACTGTGAGATTTTAGCTGTAAATTTACATCAAAGGTTTACAGTGTACTTGACCATAACCTCACAAGTCAATGACAGGTCGGAGCTGCATTTCCTTGATGAAAGATTGCTAAAAACGCTATTTTATGTGGTCTAGGGTTACGACTCTCGCTTTGGGTGCGAGAGGTGCAGGGTTCAAATCCCAGATGAGCCCAAGGACAAAATGTGGTTAAAGATCTCATGGTACCTTATTACCCCACTAGAGCACTGCACTCCCAGAATGCAGGGTTACTCGTGGTTCCTAGAGTCTCCAAAAGTAGAATAGGAGCCAGAGTGTTCAGCTATCAAGCTCCTCTCCTGTGGAACCAGGTTCCTGTTTGGGTTCAGGAGGCAGACACCATCTCCAGCTTCTTTGATGAAGCTTATAGTTAGTGCTGGCTCAGAAGAGTCCCTTAGTTGTGCTGTTACACGCCTGCTGGGGGACTTCCCATGAGGCACTAAGCACCTCTCTCCTCCTACATCTTTCCATCTGTATGCAACCTCATCCCATTAATGCATGTTACTAACTCGACTTCTTCCATTTGCTGGAGTCTTGTGCTCTCTCGCCCCTCTTCTCTCTCCTTGTTTTCACCTCATTTGCATAAAGCATTAAGTGAATTCTAAGGGTTCTGACTTGAAACTCTCCCACCTTCTGCTGCACCTTGTGACGTGTTGTTCATGTCCAGGAGTTGTGCTCTTTGCATTGCTTGACAAAATTCCCATTTAGGGTCAGGAGTTCTCCCGTGCTGAACACAGCCTGAGCCAAGAACCACTTTCCCCCTCATGAGTCACCCAAGTGGGCGCTGTAGATCACTGCCTGATAAAGCCAAAAGAACCACATCATCTGCAAAGAGCATAAACGGAATTCTAAGATGCCCAGACTTGACACTCTCCCACGGCGCCTTGTGACATTTTGTTCATGTCCAGGAGCTGTGCTCTTTCTATCGCTTGACAATATTCCCATTTAGGATCAGGGGCCTGTTGCACGAAACCAGGATAAGGGATTAAGCCGGGCTATTCAAGTTATCCTGGATGAATTTAGCTTTGACTCGGTTGCACAAAACCAGATTGAATTAAACCCAGCCATGTAACCATGGAGATTTTTTCTTTGCAGCTAGCCTGGTCCAGAGCAGGCTAACAGCCAGGCTAAAATTAATCCTGGAATCTCATATGTTAAATCAGCTTCCGCTCTGATCCGAAATAAACATGTTTAACAGTTATTACGTTGTCTTCTGCCTGTGTTGTGCTTTATTTTTATTAACATGCATTACTACGAGTTTTAATTTGAACCCTACTGTAGCAGTTGTTTAGATGGTTAGAAATGGTTGATGAAGTTGCAACGGTGATTTCAATGAAGTCAGTGATGATATATAAAGTCTCGATTTACCAGAGATGGAATCAGTTATTTGTGCCGACTGTTGTGTCCCAAGATTCAGCACTGCACAGCGCGAAGCCATGCTCTTACCATCCTACAGATGGTCTGTGTGGCACTGCGCTTTTTTGAAAGTGGCATGTTTTTATACGCTGTGGGAGATGCCGAGACATTAAACAAAGGCACTATTTGCTGAACTGTGAGAAGTGTGTGTTTGGCACTGAAGTCTTTGGCACACATCTTTATCACCTTCCCTGGCCACAGACGAATGTCTTACATCAAAGAGGATTTCCACAAGATTGCAGGTAAAATTAATTATAGATTACAAAAAGTGTCATGTTAAAAGTCACCAGACACTCTAGACACAATGGACTATTTTGTGTTACAGCTTTCCCTAATGTCATTGGTGTGCTGGACTGCACACAGATCCGCATTAAACGCCCCTTAGGGGTCCATGAGGGAGATCATGTCAACAGAAAATCTTTCATGTAAAATTGATTTAGTTACCGTCAACAAGCCAAATGTATTCCGTGTATTACATGTGTACTGAATAGGCAAAATTACATTGTTTCAGATGATCTGTGATGCTTCCTGCATCTTTACCGTGGAGTTAAAGTGGGCTGGGTCTGTCCATGACTCACAAATTTTTAGGTCCACTACCATTTCCCAGCGACTATCACAAGGTAGGCCACAAACACATTTCACTGCACAATTGCGTCAAAAGGTTTACTTTTGTGTAGTTGTAGTGATTACACTTTGTATTCTCAGGTGAATTTGCTGGCGTTCTCATGGGAGACAAGGGTTATGCCTGTGAGACATACCTGCTCACCCCCCTTGCAGACCCTCAGACAGCAGCACAGCAAGGATACAATCTTGCCCATTCAAGAACAACGGCCCGAATTGAAATGGCATTTGGCCTTCTTAAAGCACGTTTTCAGTGTCTCCGCCACCTGGGGGTCACTCCAGAAAGGGCCTGTGACATCACTGTCGACTGCACCGTTCTTCATAATATTGTCTGTCTAAGGAAGGAAAGTGCTCAATCAATACATTTTTACAGATATGCTTAAAGTGTGGACTGCAGTCACTTGCTTCTTTTTCAACTTTTTTTATCTCCAGATCCAGTTTCCTTAGTGTTTTTTTCTTTATTTCTATGCCAAGGTCCAGATCCTCGAGACTCCTTTTACTGACTGCTATCTGTCCATCGGCCAGCTCAATCTGCTTTTTCAGATGTTGTGTGTACAGACATCTAACAGTCTGTGAATTTTGTAAACCATCCATTGATTAGCCTGCAGGAATTGTAATTTAATTTTCATTTGTCCATACTTACTATGTTGCCAGGCTGGTTGTTGGTTTCAGGACTAGTGATACTAATGACTCTTTTCAAGACAAGCCCGGGCCCGGTGGATTCAATTCTTCCTCAATTTCTGTTGTGATAGGTAATAGGAAAGAATGGTGAATAACACTTAACTGCAAACTTAGCAATTTAGCATCCATTCCTCGTCAGCTACAGCCTGTCCCCAAAAATGAAAACACACTAACACTAGCCTTACTAAACGTCAGGTCTTTGGCAGGAAATCATTTTTATCAATGATTTTATTACTAAGCACAATCTAGATTTTATGTTTTTAACTGAAACCTGGTTAGACCATAATAACAGCGCTGCTGTTCTCATCGAGTCAGCTCCCCTAACTTCAGTTTTATGAGTGAGAATAGAGTGAATAAGAAAGGAGGTGGAGTCGCCATTTGTTTAATGACTCTTCCACTGTACGCAATATGTTATGGAATTTTTGTTCTTTTGAATATGTTGCTCTTCAATTAAGATCTCCCCTCAAGCGATGTTTCTAAATATCTACAGGCCACCTAAATATTGTGCACCTTCATTGATGACTTCACTGAACTGCTGTCTATTATCTGCATTAACTTTGATTGTGTACATTGCGGGTGATTTTAACATTCATGTGACAGCCCCCAGACAGGGGGACAAAAGAGCTGTGTTGTGTTTTTGAGAACTATGGACTGACTCAGCATGTGACGGAGCCCACCCACATAAGGGGCACACTCTGGACTTGATTGTCTCCAAAGGTCTGAACATTTCCAAGGTTGTGGTGACTGACGTTGCTCTCTCATCATTCCTGTGTTTTCTTTTTAACGGCACTATCTCTGTGCCCAAAAGTGTCCAAACAAAGATAATCAGAAAAACGGTATATCACGAAAACACCAGTGACACATTTATACAGCTTTTCTCCTCCACACCAGCCCTCTCTGGGCTATCAGTCAGTGAGCTTGTAGATAATTTCAACTGTAAAATCACAAATGTTATTGATGCCATTGCTCCCACTAAGGTCAAAGTTGTATCTGGTAAGAAAAGATCTCCATGGAGAAATGTCCTACTGGGAAACAAAAAAAGAGAGTGTAGGAAGCTGAACGAAGGTGGCGAAAAACAAATCTCCTGGTCCATTATAACTCCTATAAAGAGAGACTTCGCATTTATATTTGGAACTGAGGAATGCAAGAAGGTCCTTTTTCTCTGATATTATCTCTAGAAACAATAATAATTCCCGTGCTTTGTTTGCTACTGTTGATAGGTTAACAAACCCCCAGTACCATAGCATCTGAACTTTTATCTACCAAGCCTGCAATGAACTTTGCCTCCTTCTTCAAAGACAAAATTCAAAGATTAGACAAACAGTCAGTGCCTCCATATCAAGTCCAGGATATGTGTTGTCACAGTGTTCAAGCAAAAATAGTTCCAATATGACAGAATTTCACACGATCACCATACAAACCTGGAGGACATTATTCAACATCTGAAAACCTCGACCTGTTGCCTTGATGTTCTACCAACGGGACTTTTCAAAAGTTTCCCATGTGTGACTTCTGATCTTCTACAGATTGTGAACACATCTCTTCTTTCAGGTATCTTTCCACAGGCCCTGAAAACTGCAGTAATCAAGCCACTCTTAAAAAAGAACAACTAGACAAGTCACTAATGAGCACTATAGGCCAATATCAAACCTTCCGTTTTTTAAGTAAAATCATTGAAAAAGTAGTCTTTCAACAACTCAACCATTTCTTGTCACTAAGCAACAGTTTTGATACCTTTCAGTCGGGTTTCCGACCACACCACAGCACTGAAACGGCTCTTGTCAAAGTCTTTAATGACATCCACCTTAACACAGATAATGGCAAATTTCAATCTTAGTATTACTTGATCTCAGTGCTGCATTTGACACGGTCGCCACGATATACTACTAGACCGATTGGAAAACTGCGTTGGCCTTTCTGGCTCAGTACTAAACTGGTTGAATCCTACCTAAAGAATAGGATTACTTTGTGTCTATAGGTAATTATGCATCTGAGCGTACAAATATGACGTGCGGAGTTCCGCAAGGCTCCATTCTGGGGCCTCTTCTGTTTAACATCTACATGCTTCCACGGGCTCAGATTATGGAGAAAAACAAATAAGTTACCATTTATGCGGACGACACACAAATTTACATAACCTTATCGCCAGGGGACTATAGTCCAATACAAAAAACTGACTAAGTGCATCGAACAAATTAACGGCTGGATTGCCAGAACTTTCTGAAATTAAATGAAGGAAAAACTGAGGTGGTTGTTTTGGAGCAAGAGAGGAACGATTAAAGTCTGCGCTCAGCTTCAAACAACAATGTTAAAAACAACAGACAAAGCCAAATCTTGGTGTAGTCATGGACTCAGACCGAACTTTAACAGCCACATTAAGACAATTACAAAGTCAGCCTACTATCACCTTAGAATATATCAAGGGTTAAAGGACTTATGTGTCAACAGGATTTGGAAAAACTTGTCCATGCCTTTATCTTCAGTAGACTTGACTACTGTAACGGGGTCTTTACAGTCTCCCTAAAAAATCAATCAGACAGCTGCAGCTGATTCAGAACGCTGCTGCTCGAGTCCTCACTAAGACCAAGAGACTGGATCACATCACTCCAGTTCTGAAGTCTTTACACTGGCTTCCTGGGGCTCAAAGAATTGATTTCAAAGTACTCTTGCTAGTTTATAAATCACTTAACGGTTTAGGTCCAATATATTGCTGATCTGCTACTACACTATGAACCACCCAGACCTCTCAGGTCATCTGGACAGGTCTGCTTTCTGTCCCCAGTCAGAACTAAACAGGGTAAGCAGCTTTCAGTTTCTATGCTCCTCATATCTGGAATAAACTCCCAGAAACCTGTAGATCCGCTGCTACTTCTCAGTTCTTTTAAATCAAGGCTGAAGACCTTTCTATTTGATGCTGCGCTTTCTTTAAATGACTAATCATTTCTTTAAATTTCTTATGCTGCACTGTAAATTTATTCTTGTGTTTTTATGTTTCTCTTTGTTTTAACTGTCTATTCATGTGTTTTACCGGTTTTAATGCTTGTGATTTTACTGTTTTTACTTGTGTTTTATCTGTTTAACTGATTTTGTGTAAAGCACTTTGAATTGCCTTGTTGCTGAAATGTGCTATACAAATAAAGCTGCCTTGCCTTGCCTTGCCTTGTACTGCATCTGGATCCTGTTAAAATATATATCATCAGTGCCATATAACGACTTTTGAGTTATTTGTTGTGTGGTTTGTGTTTTTTCTCATGTGATGTCTTTCTGCTGCATACAAATTGACCTTCTGGAACAAATAATACACTGAACTGACTTGTCATCCATTATGGGCTAAATATTCATTTCCATGATACCTCAGGCCTTCTGGAATCCAGTGACACAGTCTCCTCATCATCAGCTGCAGAAGCCGCTTCCCATACTGCAGAAGTTCCTTCCCACTGCCATATTGAATAGAAGCATTATTAACTAGATGTGCCAAGCCATGCGCTTTTAATGATAATACTCACCGGACACTGCAAGGCAAAACAAGCCAACAGTCCACATATGCCCGTACCAATGGTGATTGTGTTTGATGTGCAGTACTGGAAAATGTAGTTTGTATAAGAGGGCAGCGTCTGCAGTAGAACGAGTCAGTAGATGTCCCACACTGAATCCCTTCCATCACAGGCCTTCCTTGGTTTAAAACAAGGGCCAATCGCAGCTGGTGAAGTCGGAGCTGGTGCCCCCCAACAAAGCCAGAAAAATGAGCCTTCTTTTAACTGCTAAAATCAGTTTAGATAAAATATGGAGCAGGTATATTGTAAGTAATTACTACATACCATTTGCAAACCGTTAAGAAACTTACCAGCCTGCAAAATGTTTTATATTTATCTTTACTTGTTGCCAGGATCTTTTTTGTCCAGTCATGTTTGTTCTGTATGAAAATAATTGTAGAAAGATACTTAGAAGAGAAGGAAACGTAGGCTAAATAATATTTTTTTAATTTATATCGTGCTTTACATTTTAGGCTACTCAAAGACATTTTACAGCAAAACCAGCACATTTATCACATAAACACAGATACAGCAATAAACACACATAAAACAATCATATTAAAAGCAATTAAAACGGAGTGTACAACTTTCTTAGTAAGTAGATATTTTTAAATCCTTACGCATTCAGTCGGTCCGCGATTGTCTGCCAAGCTTTTTCTCTCTGCTTAATAACAGCAGCCGTGTTTCCTTGTTTTTATATTATATGCTTCACCTCTTAACTTTCCATGATTACTTGCTGCTCAGAAGGGGAGAAATATGCCGCACGCGTCTTCTCCATCTCTGCATCAGTAAATCTGTGATCGATACCGTGGTCTATTTGAGAAAGCCGTGAACGTGCACTTATCCCGGCTATCTAGCTTCACCTGTTCATCCTGGCTCGGCAAACGTGCAACCGATTACGCCGCGATTAGCAGATCACACTTAGTCAAGCTGCGCTTTTTCACTTATCCTGGATATCTTTGTTCCACTTTCGTGCAACAGGCCCCCGGATCCGTCTTACGTTCCTGCTGTCTGCCTTCGTTCCCAGATCCTGCAAGAGTATATTGCTGCAGCCTGGAGCGTCCCATGTCATCCGTCCCGTACCATGCGGTCTCGTCTCATGCGGAGGCGTGTCCAACGGTAAATCCAGAGGGTCAAAAATGCAAATCGCGAATATTTTTTTAAAATTCATTTATATGATTGCCGTTATACAAATGAATAAAATGTTTTGTTTTTTTAACTAAACATGTCTATAAGATAAATGCAGACTATCATACTGATGAAAAAAAAACTTAAATATATGTTCGTCTATAAAATAAATGCAGATTATAGGCAAACTAAAAAAATCCTTCTGCCATCCCCGAGTTTCTACTTTTCAAATAAAAGCTTGCATCTGGAATCAATACTAATATCTCTCGTTTCAAAGTTAAAGCTCACGTCACTATCATCATGAATAAAATATTTGGTGTGTTTTTAAATATTAAAAAATATATGTCCGTCTCTAAAAAAATGCAGGTGATAGGCAAACTAAAAAAATCCTTCTATAGCTGCATCTTTGATCTAAGTTGCAGCTATAGAAGGAATTTCTCTCCCGACAGAGTTCAAGCATTTGGTTTAGTTTAAAAAAAAAAAGTCCCTCTTTCATACAATATAAAACAAAATACAATAGAACCGCTGGCGGAAGTGGAAGAAAAATTCAATCGCATTCTGGCCCAAGACCGTGGCAGCAGAGATACGCAGTCGAATGCAGGACGGGTCCCAGAGACCCGAAGGGTGATGCCGCAGTAGTACAAAAATAGAACCGCATTCTGCCCAGGGTCCCAGAGACCCGACAGCATTCTGCCCCGGGTCCCAGGGACCCGATAACATTCTGCCCCGGGTCCCAGAGGCCCGACAGCATTCTTCCCCGGGTCCCAGAGACCCGACAGCCGAGGCCGACAGTCGCTCTCGCCATGCTGATAAGCAGTTGTATTTGCAGCAATGTCCCAGTGAAGTGTGAAAACAATATAGAATAGGCCTATACAATTAAAAAGTCTTGGAAAGCGTGTAACATGTTTATATTTGTAGTCTTGTTGTTGTGTGTGCAGATCGTGGATTGTTGTCCCTCCTCAGGAGATCCTGCTGTTGGCAGAAACGGCTGTGTCGCTGATGCAGGTTTCATCAGATGTAGCCACGTTAATATGGAACAACACAAGCATAACATTCAGAAATGAGCAAACTACATGTGGGCTATGGCAAAAGTGTTACTTAAACAGTTTTTTAACTTTTTTTCAATTGATTGCAACAAATGTGGCCACGAATTTACCCGTGACTCCGTCTGGAAAATTATTCGCGATAACGTAATTTTGACCCTCCGGATTTACCGTTGGACACACCTCCGCATGAGACGAGACCGTATGAGACGGGACGGATGACATGGGATGCTCCAGGCTGCAGCCATACCCGTCTTGGATCCTGAGGTAGGTGATCATATCGTTACTAAAAACATATCTTTGAAAGCAGGATCATCCTCAATCCTTTTGTAAAACCTTTGTCTTTCTTGGAGTATATCCACTCAAATACTTTCTTAAAAAATGCATATCTTTTGCTATGGTTAGGCCTCGTATCCAAACTACTCTGGCAGATGTAGTAGTGTCGATGTAGCCTTGGGAAATAATTAGCAGCTGGTAGATAAATCTCCCCATCGGAGAATAAAACCCCAGTCTTCCGTGTGACAGGCGGAGGCGGTCATCCAAAGTTTCAGTAGTATTGTGGTTTTTCAAGTTGCACTATTTAAAAACATGCCTTTGAGATACAAGAACTTCTTCACTTGGGACAGCAACTGACTCCCAACCCGATGGGAGCAATCCTGCGCTTTCAGATTTGGAGGGGCTGACTTTCATCCCATTTGCTTGTCATTGGACTTCAATCTGCCCCAGTGGGCGCTGTAGAGCATAAAAGGAAATCTAAGCTGCCCAGACTTGACACCTTCTTACGTTTTGTTCATGTCCAGGAGTTGTGCTCTTTCTATTGTTTGAAAATATTCCCATTGAGGATCAGGGGCCAGTTGCACGAAAGTAGAATAAGATATCCAGGATAAAGGAAAAAGCGCAGCTTGACTTAGTGCAGTGCTTCTCAATTATTTTCTGTTACGCCCCCCCTAGCAAGAAGAAAACTATTCGCGCCCCCCACTCCCCACCGTGACTATCCATCTCTGCATAACATTTTATCCTTATTAACATTAAAGAAAAGAATAAAAGAAAGACATATGGTTAAACTTACAAAGAATAACTTTATTAAATCGTGTTTTAATAGAATAGAATAGAATAGAATGCCTTTATTGTCATTATACACAAGTACACGGTACTTGTGCAACGAGATTAAAGCAATCCCTTTGCAGTGTTGACACAAAAAAATATAAGAATATAACAGTATAAAATATCAAAAATATAAAGTCAAAGATATAAAGTGTAGTGACTGTCAAGTATACATATATAAATCAGCTTGAATAAGCATAGGTAGGTGTTAACACTCAATAAATAATATTGCACAGTGATGGAATGAAATGATTAAGTACTAATATTAAGTAAATACATATTGCACAGTAATGGAAAGGTTAATGTATTAAATATTGCACTGTATGAAATGAAATTGCACAGATTCCAGTGTCCTATGAGGTATTATATAACAGTAACAGTATAACAATAATATTTAAGTCTGCAACAGAAAAGATTTTAAGTGCATCAATGCCTGAAATTAAAAATAAACAAATCCTTGTTTAAACTGTAAACATGTTTGACCAACTAATTGCACCATTGTAAAATTAAATCAAATCAATAAATAATATTTAATAATTATAATAACTAATAAACTAAAAAAACTAAAAAAAAATGTAACTAATTTATATTCAGTTCAGCAACATTAACTCAGGAGCACAATAAAACACTTGAACCAACAAAACTAAAATGAATTAAACAACCACCACCTTATATGATGCTAACAGCGCTCGATGGTTTACTGAAGTAGCCTTCACAAAGCGGGATGACTGTTGGCAATATTCTGCACGTTTTCGCTGAAAAAACTCTAGCGGCTTATCGGCGTGATTGGGGTGTAACGTATTTAAGTGACGAGCTAATTTATTTGGCTTCATGCTGTCCGCTGCGAGCATTTTTAGACACAGCAAACACACCGGTCTTTCCTCTTCTCCAACTGTAGTCACAGTGAAGCCAAGCGCTAAATACGCTTCGTCGTATTTCCTCGTCTTAGCTTTCGGGTGACTTTCTTGTCTCTCTCCGCTTTTCTTTTCATCCCTGTTAAAAACTTTTTCATGTTGGGGGTTGTTATGTTGAATAACGGAGGCTATAGACAGAACGCAGTCGGAGCTTTCTGTTGACGCAACACTGCTAACCAAGGCAAACCTGTTGTCTTGTAAGTCGTAAAATGTTGCACTGTCGCAAACGTGACAGAAGTAACAATGAGAGTGCCACTTCCACCTACTGTAGTGGATGCGCAATTACACTTTATACTAGTACGGCCAAAAAAAAAAGCCTGTTCCCCAGGGTCCCACGCGCCCCCCAAAGAGGGTGCGCCCCGCTATTTGAGAAGCACAGACTTTTTTTTTAGAACTTTATTTATTAAAATTTTCAACTTTTACGACAACAACAACAAACAAAAAAACATATATGCTTAGCACATAGAAGGAAAATGCATTTGTTAAAATAAAGACCAGAAAGAAAGAAAAAAAAAAAAAGAAAAAAAAAAAACTCTTGCAATATCTGTATTACAAAGTCAGAAAGTTGAAATATACAACCTATGCATCTTGTACATCTTGCTGGCTTTCCAAAAAGTTTGTAAATTGTTCCTATTCTTTGTAGAAACTTTGTAGCTTCCCCTTTTTAGCATAAGTCATTTTTTCCAAGGCCAGAGTATTAGACAGGGTCTTGAACCAAGCATTGACAGACGGTGCTTCCATAGCTTTCCATGAGATGGCAATACAATATTTAACTTGTAGTGAGCACATATATACCATCTTCCTACCCGCACTCGACAGTCTTAAGTCTGTTGGAACAAGCCCTAGAATGAACAACTTAGGACAGACGGGCAGTCTGGTGGAGCTAATCTCAGAGACTCGTTCTATTACCTTTCCCCAGAATTCCCTAATTTTAGGGCAGGTCCACAGGCAGTGATAAAGTGTGCCCTCCTCTAGACCACACTTAGTGCAGAGGTTAGGGTTGTTGTTATTGAAGCGGTGCAATAAAGAAGGAGTCATATATGTGCGCATAATCCATTTTTACTGTATAAGTTTAAATCTGGTATTAATAGTTTGAGTCTGTGCTGTGTGGCACACCATTGTCCATTCATCTTCAGAAATTTCTGTATCTGGGTGATTCTCTGAGTTGGGTGCCTTTTGGGTCATACTTTTTTTTTTTTACACCTCATATAGTTATATTTCTGATCATTTCATGTGATAGTGGATTAGTCAAACCTTTAAGAAAATGCATTTTCCCACCTCAGGCATGACATTCTAATCTATATTGAGTGTTTTTTCTTACTGAAAGTTGTTTTGAAGTTCAACCCCGTCACAGACCACTTGGACCCTGTTTAAATATGATTTAAAAAGATTTTCAAGTAAATTCTTGTAGAAGCTTTTCAATGAGATGTCCCTTGTTTGATATCATTTATTGCATTTAGAATTTTATTTTTAAATACTCACCATTTGAATGCCAAATCAGGTCATGAAAACTGTATCTAAAATTGTTCTTCATATCTTATCAAAAAATATGCATTAACATTAGGATTTAATCCCGCTTTCGTATTTTTTCCAACTGTACTGTAAATTCTACACAGCAAAACAAACATTGACCTAATTTGTCTTATCACAAAATATTAATAAAAACTATCAAATAACAGGGTGAACTCAGCATAACGGGGTTGAAAATGATAACAGGGTTTAAGTGATGATCATTATTTCAATATAGTATGGATTTCTTACCTTTAAAATGAATGACATCACATTAAAAAAAAAAATCATTTTATTAAAGTTGGCAAAAACAAAACGTTTTAGTAAGTATTTAACATTGAATCAAAATCATTAAGCATTAATTAATCACAAATATCAATCGATCTTTCCATTTGGTCCAAAAAATCCTTTTAAACAGCATAGGCTATGGAAAACTACCTTGCTGGGATCTCATTTTGATTAAAACTTGTTTTTAGTGCTTAACATTAAACTTTGAAAACAGGACTGTAAGATGTCCATTCATTCTTTATTCAGAAAGCCTGGCCCAAACATCTTTTTGAATTTCCATGTGCCGTGATGTCACTGGCTTAGGAGGTGGTATGAGCTCAAGCACATCATCAAAAACATACCAAAGCACATCCTCACGAGCAGGCCAAAAGTACCTGTTTGGCCCAACACGGTGCATGCATTTTACTTGCACATGCGTTTCATCCACCGCAAGTATTTCTCCTGGGAACAAATCTTTATCATATGTGAGCACACACCACTGCCCTAGCACCTCTGGGTCTTCCCAATGTATTTGTGGTCTGCCTCTGTGACACAGCATCTGGCACCTTCTTAACAAATCTGAAATGATTTGTGTTCCAACACTCGCATTGTAACTGCTTCTGGGTCGAGCACATACAGCTGACATCACGAGACAGTATCTCTCCTGGAGCAAGAGTTACCACCTGATGTATCCTCATGGTAGCTGGGACTACTGGTAGGTTTGATGGCATCCTCTCAAGTGCCTGCTCAACAGTATCACCATTGACAAAGAACAACTTGATCGATGTGTTGGTCTCCAAAAGGGCCTTGAAGAGCTCATGTGCATCTTGGATGTCCCGGCCATGGCTTATTAGCCTGTCAGCAGTCCTCTTCAAGGCTGCTCCAACACCATCTGGGGCTCCTTTACCATGGCTGGCCTCAAAAAAATTCCACGTCCCTGCCTTAATGCCTCTTTTCTCCAGCTCAGTGCTAAAAAGGAAAAAATTGCCCTTCTGCTTGTACTGGGTACAAGGCCCATCACTAAAAAAGTGTATCACAGAAACCTCTGGGTGTGTTGCCTGCACATAATCCAATACAGGGTTCAGATGCTCCCAAATAGCTGCTGGGCTTTTGTGCTTTGATGGAGATATTGTGCTGAAGCAGGTCGGTTCTTGCCTACCGCCTACACAAAGAATCCCTGTATGTAGTGTCGCCTGTTGATGAGATGATCCAAAGTGCACTGCTTGTATTTCAGAACTGTACTTGCAGGTTCAATTCAATTCAATTTTCAATTTTATTTATAGTATCAATTCATAACAAGAGTTATCTCAAGACACTTTACAGATAGACCACACTCCAGAATTTACAAGGACCCAACAGTTCTAGTTTCCTCCAGAGCAAGCAACAGCGCGACAGTGGCGAGGAAAAACTTCCTTTTAGGCAGAAACCTCGGTCAGACCCAGGCTCTTGGTAGGCAGTGTCTGATGGGCCGGTTGGGGTTAGAATGAAGAGTGGCAATAACAAAAATAGAAAAAATTAGTAGTTTGTTGCAGTTCTTTGTAGTAGTTCATGGCATAGCAGGACGCTGTGCGGCATTACAAGGCACAGCAGGACGTAGCAGGACGTAGCAGGGCACCGCAGTGTAGCAGTTGAACATGGCATCACAGAACGTGTAGCGGGACCATGGCGATAGCTGCTACCTTGATTTCGGAGCCTCTCTGATCCAAGGGAACATGCTGGGGAAAAAAGAACATAAGGACTCCGGGGAATGACTCCCCAGAGCTAGGTTAGTAACAAGCATTTCTGGGACATGGATGCACATAAATGAAAAGATGGAAAGATAGAGGAGAGAGGAGCTCAGTGTATCAAAATAAGTCCCCAGCTGTCTAAAACTATTACAACAAAACCAAGAGAGACGAGGTAAAGAGAGCTCCAGCCCGGCCGGGCTAGAACTCTCCCCAACCGGATCGGGCTGTATGCCAAGTCTCCCTTTAGTTCTATTATATTCTTGATTATATGTTAGATAAATCTGAAAACTATGTGACTAACTACTACTCCCTAACAATATTCGATTCTATGCCCTAACTAGTGTATCAAAATAAGTCCCCAGCTGTCTAAAACTATTACAACAAAACCAAGAGAGACGAGGTAAAGAGAGCTCCAGCCCGGCCGGGCCAGAACTCTCCCCACCGGATCGGGCTGTATGCCAAGTCTCCCTTTAGTTCTATTATATTCTTGATTATATGATAGATAAATCTGAAAACTATGTGACTAACTACTACTCCCTAACAATATTCGATTCTATGCCCTAACTAGTGTATCAAAATAAGTCCCCAGCTGTCTAAAAATATTACAACAAAACCAAGAGAGACGAGGTAAAGAGAGCTCCAGCCCGGCCGGGCAAGAACTCTCCCCAACCGGATCGGGCTGTATGCCAAGTCTCCCTTTAGTTCTATAATATTCTTGATTATATGATAGATAAATCTGAAAACTATGTGACTAACTACTACTCCCTAACAATATTCGATTCTATGCCCTAATAGTGTATCAAAATAAGTCCCAAGCTGTCTAAAACTATTATTACAACAAAAACCAAGAGAGACAAGGTAAAGAGAGCTCCAGCCGGTCGGGCCAGAACTCCCCCCAACCGGATCGGGCTGTATGCCAAGTCTCCCTTTAATTATATTATATGATAGATAAATCTGAAAACTATGTGACTAACTACTACTCCTAACAATATTTGATTCTATGCCCTAACTATAAGCTTTATCAAAAGGAAAGTCTTAAGCTACTCTTAAATGTGGAGACGGTGGTCTGCCTCCCGGACCCAAACTGGAACCTGGTTCCACAGGAGAAGAGCCTGATAGCTGAACGCTCTGGCTCCCGTTCTACTTTTAGAGACTCTAGGAACCACCAGTAACCCTGCATTCTGGGAGCGTAGTTCTCTCCGAGGGTTGTAAGGTACTATAAGCTCTTTAAGATAAGATGGAGCCTGACCATGAAGAGCTTTGTAGGTGAGAAGAAGGATTTTAAATTCTATTCTAAATTTTACAGGAAGCCAATGCAGAGAAGCTAAAACAGGAGAAACGTGATCTCTTTTCCTGATTCCCGTCAGAAACGTGCCGCAGCATTCTGGATCAGCTGTAGAGTCTTTATGGATTTTTTCGAGCAGCCTGATAGTAAAGAATTGCAGTAATCCAACCTAGAAGTAACAAATGCATGGACTAGTTTTTCTGCATCATTTTAGACAGGATATTCCTGATTTTTGCAATATTACATAGGTGAAAAAAGGCGATCCTTGAAATTTGCTTTAAGTGGGAATTAAAGGACATGTCCTGATCAAAGATGACTCCAAGATTCTTCACTGTGGTGCTGGAGGCCAGGGTGATGCCATCCAGAGTAACTATATCTTTGGATAGTGCGTCACGGAGGTGCTTGGGTCCGAGCAATAACTTCAGTTTTATCTGAGTTTAACATTAGAAAATTACAGGTCATCCAGGTTTTAATATCTTGAAGGCACGTTTGAAGTTTAGCTAACTGATTAGTTTCATCCGGCTTGATTGATAGATATAATTGAGTATCATCTGCAAACAATAAAGTTTATGGAGGTTTCCTAATAATACTGCCTAAAGGAAGCATATATAAAGTGAACAGGATTGGACCGAGCACAGATCCTCGTGGGACTCCATGACTAACCTTGGCGTGCACAGAGGATTCATCGTTAACATTAACAAACTGAGATCGATCTGATAAATAAGACTTAAACCAGCTTAGAGCAGTCCCTTTAATGCCAATTAAATGTTCCAATCTCTGTAATAAGATATAATGGTCAATGGTATCAAATGCAGCGCTAAGATCTAATAACACAGTACAGAGATAAGTCCTTTGTCTGAAGCAATTAGGAGGTCATTAGTAATTTTCACAAGTGCTGTCTCTGTGCTATGATGAACTCTAAATCCTGACTGAAAATCCTCAAATAAGCTGTTGCTATGCAGAAAGTCGCACAGCTGTTTGGCGACTGCTTTCTCAAGAATCTTAAGAGAGAAATGGAAGGTTGGATATAGGTCTATAGTTGGCTAAAACATCTGGATCAAGGTTTGGCTTTTTCAGAAGAGGTTTAATTACAGCTACTTTAAAGTTCTGTGGTACATAGACTGTTAATAAAGACAAATTGGTTATATTCAGTAGTGAAGTGTTGACTAATGGTAAAACTTCTTTAAGTAGCCTAGTCGGGATGGGATCTAAGAGGCAGGTTGATGGCTTAGATGAAGAAATAATTGAATTAAATTGATAAAGATCAAGTGAAGCAAAGCAGTCAAAACATATATCTGGTTTTACAGCTGTTTCTAAGGTTCCTGAGTTTAGAGATAAGCCAGTTAAAGGCAGGTCTTGGTGAATTTTGCTTCTAATAGTTATAATTTTATCATTGAAGAACCTCATAAAGTCGTTACTACTAAGAGCTATGGGAATACTTGGCTCAGTAGAGGTGTGACCTTCTGTTAGCCGGCTACAGTACTAAAAAGAAACCTGGGGTTGTTCCTATTTTCCTCTATCAATGACAAGTAGTACGCTGCTCTGGCATTACGGAGGCCTTCCTATACGTTTTAAGACTATCTTGCCAGGTTAAACGAGAATTTTCCAGTTTGGTGGAGCGCCAGATCTTCTCAAGTTTCCGCGATATTTGCTTTAATTTGCGAGTTTCAGTGTTATACCATGGAGCTAACCTTCTTTGTTTATTATCTTCTTTTTAGAGGGGCAACAGAGTCTAGAGTCATTCGTAGCGAGCCTGCTGCACTATCAACAAAATGATCGATTTGGGAGGGACTAATAGCATAGGAGTCCTCCGTTACTTTGGGACTTGGTAATGAATTAAATGCTAACGGAATCGCATCCTTAAATTTAGCTACAGCACTATCAGATAGACATCTGTATAGGACGTTTTGCCTAACGGCGTGTAGTTCAGCAGTATAAACTCAAAAGTTATCAAACAGTGGTCAGATAGGAAGGGATTCTGTGGGAGCACTATTAATGTTCAATTTCAACACCATATACCAGAACAAGATCGAGGGTGTGGTTAAACGGTGAGTCGTTTATGTACACTTTGAGAGAAGCCAATAGAATCTAATAGAGAGATAACGCAGTGCTAATGCTATCATTCTCATCGTCCACATGAATATTAAAATCCCCTACAATAATAACTTTGTCCGTTTTTAGCACTAAGTTCGATAGAAACTCTGCAAATTCGGATAAAATTCAGAGTATGGACCAGGTGCTCGGTACACTATAACAAATAGAACTGGTTGCATTGATTTCCAACTTGGGTGTGAAATACTAAGAACAAGACTTTCAAATGAGTTATGATTTAGTTTAGGTTTAGAGCTAATTAGTAGACTAGAATCAAAGATAGCTGCAACTCCACCTCCTCGGCCTGCGCCTCGAGGAATGTGAGTATTAATATGACTGGGGGGGTGGATTCATTTAGACTAACATATTCTCCATCACCCAGCCAGGTTTCAGTAAGACAAAATAAATCAATATTAGAATCTGATGAATCTGATCAGGTGAAGTTCTCCGAAAAATCAACGTGAATTAGACATTCATCAGTGGCCATGCTCTTTCTCAGCTCACGGTAGAAGGCATACTGTTGCCTAATATTGAATGAATGCTTCTTGAACTTGCACAGGTGTGTGTGGAACTGCTCAGCAAGTTGCTCCTGGGTTCCCTCAATAGTTTGTTTAACAGATATCTTTACTTTGGGCCCCTCCTGATCATGCATTTTTGCCTTCTCTTCTGTCCCCCACTGAGTATAGGACACTTTTTTTACACTGTCGTACATACTGGAGAGGGGAACCGTTTTATCTTTACAGTTCTCACACTCCCCATACATACATCCTTGCGAGTGGTATCACAGGACACAGTTTTAGCAAGTCTCTCAAGATCTGAGGTCTCGATCAACTTCAGCTGATTAAGCTTTTCTGCTAGAAAGCTTAAATTTTCATGCAGTTTGCACTGGCATGTCTCACGATCAGACAAAGAGGGGTGCACGACCCAAAAGGGACGTAGGCGGCAAAATGAAGAGTATGAGATCCTCACATTATTCTCTGCTAGAAATTTCTTTGGAGGTTTCTCATTGTGTCTACAAGAAACCTTTTTTGCATCTTTACTTGTTTCTTGTTATGGTTTGTTTTCTTCCTGTAGTTATCCTGCTAACATCATCTCTGTTAAAGAAGCTCTTTATGTTCTTCTGAATAGATGTATCTGCAAACCTGTTGACAGTTTTTCTGGTAAACTGGTCAGGCTTTTGCTCTTCAAAAGGTTTCTGCGTTTCTTTGAAAACCCCAACGCCTGTTCTGACCATCTCTGCAGCCTATACTTTTTGACAATCTTTCCCACAGTAACCTTGGCTAAGATTTGCTTATCTCTTTCATTTCTGGCATTCTGGTATTTTCTCTTGATGTCAGAAATGAGAGCTTCATGAAGTAGTAATGTTTTTCTGATTCTGCTGTTCACAGGACAGTTCTTCACCAGTTCACGGACTTTGGATCGTGGAGATTCATTATTTTTTGCTGATCGCTGGAGCCTCTTTTTGTACTTTTCTTTAAGTTTCCTCTCCTTTGTAAGTGCATGTTGGAGTTGTGCTATCTCTTTGTGCAGTTTGTATCTTGGTCTTCGGGATTGTTTCTTTCCCTCCAAATGTTGCCTAAAACAAATTTTATTTTCTATTATTTATTATAATAAATAATTACCAAAACTGCAGCCAACATTTAAAACCTTACATGGATAAACCCCTAAAAACACTTACAGATACAGTATACACTTACTCTCTCTAACACACACTAACTTACTCTCTGTAACACACACTAACTTACTCTCTCTAACACACACTAACTTACACTCAACTTCATCTAATCTAAATTAACTCCTTACAACTGACCTTGAGGACCCAGATCTAGGTTGCTCTGCATTTTGATTTTCAGGACTTTGTGGAGGGGTGTCGATATTCTTCAAAGCTTCCCTCTTCTTCTGTCTTTTTTTAGCATCCCTCCATATCTTTCGCTTATGTCGTTTAGCTCTGTCACCCAGATTACTTATTTTTTTCTTTTTCCCTGCCTCTGTGTCCCTTTTCCACCTTTCACTCTAACTCCTGAGATATTTTTCCCTTCTCTCTGCATCTGCATCCCTTCTTGCTCTGTACTGTCCTTGCCTCTCTGCTGCTGATTTTGCCATTGCGATGACTGAAAATATTGAAAATAAAATAGCATAATCAATTATTTCTGACAGTTCACATCACAATACAACAAGTCTACAATTGAGTAATCTACTAAGAAGTGTCAAACATTCAACCCTGTCACAACGATTCAGCCCTGTTATAATAAAAAATGTGATGGGGTTGAATGTGACGGGGTTGAAGTTTTTGGCTAACAGTAGCCATAACTCCTTACCTAGCTAAGACAGTAGCACCACATGGCATTTAGGACATCATAAAATTGTAATGTTTTGCAAAAATATTATTTAATTCTTCTTAAACCGTTGTTTACTATCATTTAGTCATACAACAGAGTTGAAATGTTGAGCCTGACAATCTTAATCTGACAGTGAAAAACATGAAATATAGGTAAGAAAAGATACTGACACTTGCCTTTCTTTGCAGCATGTTCTTCAAGAGACTTGTGTGATGTCACTTCTTGGATGTGATGCCACAGGGATTGATCCATTATTTTTATAGGGGGGTAAATAGTATGGCGTGACGGGGTTGAAAACAAACTGGAGGACGTGTATAAATATTGCAATTTCATATATAATTAATTATTTTTTTATATACATGTATATTTTAGTTAAAGTAGACGAAGACATGATTATATTAGCATCAACATTTTGGTATAAATTGCACTTTTTATTTGATATTCAATGAAAATGTAATGATAGTTAGTGAGGACATGCAAACATGCTTGTTGTCTATACTTAGGCAACCCATTATATTTAAATAAAAAAAAATTTAAAAGAAATTGTGTTGCATTATAATGCAAAGGCACCTGGTTCTATTAATTGACAGCATTACAATGCATTTTGTGATTTCCTTCAATTGAAAATCTTTGAAGCAAGTTTGGGGGACTTGAAGGGCACCCATTTCAGAGAATCACCCATCTATGTCACTGGACCATTTCATTCTCTTTTCATTTGAAGATTCATTGGAGTTTTCCACAATTAAGCTATAAGTAACCGAAACCTGACAACGTCCATGAATATAATTTAGTACAGCTTCTTCAAGACTGGACAGCGGTGGTTTGTTTATCTGTTGTTTGTATTTTTTCAAAATATAGCTCCTAATTTGCAAATATTTGAAGAAGTGGTTTCTTGGTATATTGTAAGCACCCTGTAATTCCTCAAAGCTATACAATACCTTATCTGCATTGTACATGTCCCTAATTTTACTAAGTCCTTTCATTGCCCATGATTTGAACCCTAAGTCGTTTCTTCCTGCTGGAAATCGGTGGTTTCCCCAAATTGGGGTGAACCCTGACATATCTGGATCAATGCCCAAATGGGATTGCACTTTGTGCCAGACTATGATGGAGTTTTTAACGAAGGGGTTGAGTGTGGTCTTTAACAGGTTTTTTAATGAATCAGAAAATAAGTATAATTTTAGTGGCAAGGTGGATGTGGTGCAACTTTCTATTTCAACCCAGGAATTTTTTGGTTCACTAGAGAACCAATGCATGATTGCCTTAATCTGCAGCAAACACTTGTCCCTGCCACCTTCTACGTATCCTGATGACTTCAGTGGAGACTAAGTGGGTTTCCTGTAGAAATATAATTCTAGAGCCCAAGTGTTTTAGTCTAGTTATTACCTTTTTTATTTTCACCAAACTGCCTAAGCCTCTTATGTTCCATGACGTTAATTTGCATACCTGGTTATCTGCCATTAGGGGGTACTATGTGAAGTCTTAACAAAGAGCATGAGCTGTACTGGAAAGTTGGGTAATATGAAGGGGGACAGAGGAGAGGGAAATGCATAAAAAATAACAATAAGAATAAACAAAATGAGTATACACATAAAATAATGGAAACCCACACAAGAACCACACAAAAACATTCTGCTAAAACATGCAAAATGTTGAACAGGTAACATCCGCCTACTGACTGCCTACTTTACAGTCTAAGCTAAGTAAATCCAGCTTCCAACAGCTCCTGATTAGGAGCAAGAATAAGTCTAATGAACTAAATTGACCACCTTTAGTCTCTGTGTATTCAAATAGTAGCAGTAATAATACCACCCCTTTATGTTGGGACAAAAATGAACGTTTTTAGAATATGCTATAGCCAATGATACGGTTAATCTTGAAACGGTTCCAAAAGCAAATAGGTTACTCAGTGCCAGCATGCCTCAATTAGTTAGCCAGTGACACCCTTTAAGGCGAGAGACAACATAATAATATTAGGCCCAATTAAATTAGCCAGTATTCTTTTCTTTTTCTTACTTGTAAACATCTTTCAAATCAAGTCAGGCTCCTGTACTGGATGTTAAGTAGCCTAACCAGTTCTGTTTCATGGCTATTGCAAGTTTGCATCTATATCATACATCACCCTGACTCTGAAATAAATTTGTCGCCAATACTGTGAAGGAACTTCTCTACTTCTCCGGGCGTCTGGAAGAAGATGACTTTGCCTTGGTATGTCACCCGGAGCTTGGCAGGGTATTGAAGACCATACTCTATTCCCTTGGAGTGTAGAGATTGTTTCACCGCGTAGTAGGCGTTCCGCTGGCGTTGCACGTCGGCTGAGAAGTCTGAGAAAAGTTTCACCTGTCGGTTGTTGTACATAATCGTCTTCTTCTTCCGCGCCGCGTTCATAACTCTCACTTTATCCTTGAAGTTCAGGAATTTTGCTATCAGTGGTCTCGGGCGTTCAGTTGTCTGTTTCTGCCTCTGTTTGCCTGAAGTGCTGGCGGGTGGAGTAACTGCAATGCGGTGAGCTTGCTCGATCCGCAGCGGATGAGGGAAGTTCTCAGGTACCAGGACATCGATGAACCAATTCTCCAGAAAGGATTCAGCATCAGCACCCTCCACCTTTTCTTCCAATCCAATGATGCGTAGATTAGAACGGCGTGAGCGGTTCTCAAGGTCGTCATTCTTTTCCGTAAGTTGTTTCACTTTAGCTTCCAGCTCCGACACCGTAGCTGTTAACTGTGCTGTTACATCCTCCGTGTCTCCTATGCGTTGTTCAGCTGTGGTTATCCGGCATTTCATAGCATCCAAATCCGATCTAATGTGGGCTATGCCATCAATAACTTCCCCGTGGCGCGCTAATGTTTCAGTCTTGAGAAGAGCGATGGCCTCTAACACAGCATCTTGATTATGAGAAGTACTGACTTAGTGTGATCTGCTCATCGCGGCTTAATCTGTTGCACGTTTGCTGAGCCAGGATTACCAGGTGACCCCACTAACACAGAACGTTTAGAGAACGTAAGGGAACGTTAGTTTTTGGTTCTCTAAAGGTTAGTTCGAACCAAACCAAAAACTAACGTTTAGGGAACGTTCCCTCCTGGTTATAACGTTCTCTCAACGTTAAGAGAACCAACCAACTGTAACGTTCCCCTGCGGTTGCGCCGTACCTTTACACAACGTTCCCGTTTGGTTGTTTTTGGTTGTTCTGAGTTAGAAGTAGCATGGTTTGCTGGCACTTGATTTAAATTCTCTCAAAAATTATTCGACTTATAAAATTTAAGAAAGATAAACAGCATAGCATTTATTTTAAGGCTGATATCAATTTAGCTTAAAACAGTACTTTTGTGCTTGACTTCGGTTTTTTTAACTGTATTAGTGAAAAAACTTAAAACAAGAATCTATCAATGGGACGATTTTCCCAACTAAGATAATTCACTTCTTTATTCAGTTTGATCCTAACCGTTACAGCCCCCCACCAGTAGGGGGGCCGCTGCTCTGAGCGAACCGATTCCCCCGTTAGGAGAAGAAGAAAAAGCTACGGGACGGACCACGCGGCTCAGCTCACGGAGAGGTAAGCGAATATACTTTGCAGTTTAATGATGTTGTGGTTGTAATGGGAGGGTTTGTGGTTTAACATTAAACTCTTTCCCTCGTATGGGTTTGTTATATTCCGGTTCTTGTTAGGTTGACCAAAAATAAAAGTTTGGCTGAAGTAAACAACTAACTTCAGCAGATGTTTTCTACGTCGTCCGCCATTTTGCTATGCTAGTCATGCAGTGAGCTGCTCCAAATCTTTTCTTTTCAGTAAACTCTTTGTGCACAAACCATGTTCTCATGTTCCCAGGTGAGACTTGGAGTAAAGTCTCATGCTGTGTCGAGCCTTCTTAATGTTTTAAAATGTTGATTTTGATGCTATCTTAGAATAAGGTGACCGATTCTCAGACAAAATCCGGGGACATTTTCAGCTCAGAAGGGTATATACCTCCAAAACACGTCATGTTTTTAATTTTTGTGAAACTTAAAACGGGGACACTAGACCTAGAGCTGAGTATCGGATACCATATAAAGTATCGGGAAAGTTTTTCCTTGACATGATGCAGTATGAAACGAGATCGCTGCAGTCGGCAGCGAGAAGAACAATGGAAGTAATGGAAATAGGAATTGCCCGCTTGTATTTACTTCATAAAAGTGCTCGTTTTGCAGTTGACAGACTAGATTAATATCTAGTGTCGAACATTATGGAAAGGATTGCTAAGGAGGCTGACCTTTCTGTTAAAGATTAAGATCTTTTTTTTTAAACATATAAGACGCGCGAAATTTGTTTGCTAAAACCACCAGACTCCATTTAAATAATCAGTATGTTTAGCATCGTAAAATACGACTTTCTAAAACATCTCTGAGCTCTGGCAGCGCTGCTCGATCGGCTCCGTTTGATCAGTTTCTTTCATTCAATTTTGGGTCTGTCAGTCACAGTGAAAAACGGGGACATTCGGGGACAGATCCAGCGGGGACAGGTCACCAAAATCGGGGACTGTCCCTGAAACCGGGGTCGTTTGTCACCCTATCTTAGAAGCCACTGGCTCTCCATTCAAAAGGCAAGGCCGGAGTTGTGTTAGATGGATACATACATATTTCCCTTTGTTTGCTGCTGTGCACGACGTGTCTGCTTTGTCGCATTGTATGTTGTGTGTCATCGTGTTAACATGCTTGCGTTTATGGTACAAATAAGAATTTTTTTTTGGTCCTTTTTTAAGTGGTTGTAGTGTACAGTACATAAGTAAAGCCAGTACAATCAAATTCCTTTTTAGGCAGGTCGACCTGCGGCATCTTGGCAACGTATTTTAAGCAGTTATCAGCCAGCTGAGTGAAAGATACAGCAAGGATGAAATATGGTCGGTACACAGCTGCAGTACTAGCAGTACTAGCTTTACTGATTGTCTAAACGTAACAGCATAGTTTTTTTTTTTAGATGAGTCACACCACACAGAAAACCAGCCGGTCTCCCAGAGCTGGAGCCTGCCACTTAGCTGGGACCAGTGGACGGTACATTGGCTTTGAATTTTTCCAGTTAAATATGATTGCTGACAAGGAAATTGAGAGAAACTTAACTTTTTTGTTGTGCTTAACAGCGAACATCCTCACAGAAATAGGGCGGTGGCTAGCCATGGGACGGAATGAGAGGTAAGAGACCATTAAGTTGTTCACATATAAAAAGACAATGTAAACACATAACTAACAGCATTCGTTTTTCACATCCTGAGGACACCCGTTACCTGCATGGCATAATTTTCTCTGTATGGAAATGCTTTTCTTTTTTGCGATCGGATCACAAATGTTTCTTAATAGATTCCTACGCCAAAGCTGTGGACCGGTGTCGGCGGCTGATGGACACTTCCAGCATCGAGACAGAAGAGAAGCAAGTGTCCAAAAAGGCAGCTTCAACGCCCAAGAGGTTCATGAAAGATTCTTCAAGCGATGGTAAGACTTAATTATAGACTACATTTTTTCACATATTTTGCATTCAGTACAAATTATTGGTCCCTGTATTAGAGTGAATCTGTTGCACGACCAGATAAACTGTCCGGACTGAGCGTGCATCTGGAAGCCCGTCTGTAAGTTAAAATGTATGCATGCATGAAGAAACCAGTCATATTTCTAACATGGAACCACTGACAGTCAGCATGGTGCATATCAGTGATTGTTCTGATGTTTGTCCTTCCTGTCTTTTTCAGCTCAGCAGATACACTTCTCCCACACCTGCATGTAAGTTTTTTTTTTTTTTATATATATATATATATATTTGTCTAATTGTCTAATATAATAGAATGGTTCATATTTTGTAAGGCATGGTGCAGGCAACCTATCACGTTCATCTTATATAATATCATCATATATATTATTATTATATGTATCACACGCCATGCGGGAAACCAGCTGGTTGCCCAGAGCAGGATGAGTCTGTAGTGGACCCTACCACGGATTGCCACTTCATCTTGGGACCAGTTGAAGGTACAGTTGCTTTGATTTTTGCATTTGCAATGAAGTACAGTTTAATGGCAAGGATCACTAGAGTAACACAACGTTTTGTTTTAAACAGAAGAATCACACAGAGGAGATGGCTCCAACATGGAGATCAAAATGAGAGGTAAGACTCAAGTTGCTCACGTTGTGTGTATGTGTATGGGAGGAGGAACAATATGGAGAAGTAAGTGGCAAGCCTGCCCTAAGACGACACTATATAATTGCATAAAATCTAATATCTAACTAACTGACTTCTCTCAAAATGAGATTGTACAAGCTCTACACTGATGCTAATCTGTTACTATATGTTTTACAGCAACTTTTCCTGTCAACCGCCGGTGGTTGTTACTGGAGGTGATGCCCATCCGCCGCATGCTGCGGCAAGTTGTAACGAATGATGTGAGACAGTGCAGCTTGCGGGGAAGAAAAACAAAGAGAGCCTTCCAGGACCTGGCTGTATGCAGGGTTATAACAGGCAGGTGCTATTTTATTGTTCACATTAAAATTATGCTTAGCTTGGCTGACAAGAGGTTTTAAGTTGACTTATAACTTTGCTTCATTTGACTTCTACTCGGCCTGCCAGAAAAACTTCCCTGCGCTGACTGGCTGCAGAAGCGGAGGATTTGATTGGGCAAGTTCTGAAGTTTGCCCACACAGACGGTAAATTGAAGTTCTCTGCGTTATGTTCATAATAAAGTTCATCAAAAAAATTCTTTTGTCATGTGTTCTTTTAGTATTACATGTCTAACTTTTGTTTATTCTTATGGCAGCTGAGAAGGACTGAGTCGTGAAACCATGGAGCCCCTTTTGTATTTATGTACGTGTGTATTAAGTCATACCATACACACATGGTACGGGTGTTTTTTTTAAGGTTAGGGGAATCTAGTTTTCTTAACACGCCGGGGAACGTCGTTTATGGTTACAGCGAACGTTCCCTAACGTTAAGGACCGTTTTGTAACGTCGCTGAGGGTTGCAACGACTAAGGAACGTTCCCCTTACGTTCTCTAAAGGTTGCCACGTTAAGGAACGTTCCCCTAACGTTCGTAAAGGTTGCAACGTAAGGGAACGTTCCCAACGTGTCGCTAAAGGTTGCAACGTTTTCGAACGTTCGCCTAACGTTCTCTAAAGGTTGTAACTTTTAGAGAAAGTTAGGGGAACGTTCCGAGAACGTTCGCTGTAACCAAAAACGAACGTTCCCGGAACGTAAGAAAACCTTCCAATTAACCACACGACAACCAAACACACCAAAAAACAACCTTCAGGGCAACGTTCCCACAACCAAAAACGAACGTTCTCAGACGTTCTGGATCAAAATTGTTAGCGGGGAAGCTATGTCAAGCCAGTTGTAGCTAGTGGGATAAGTGCACGTTCAGGCTTTCTTAACTAGACCACGGTATCGATCACGATTTACTGATGCAGAATTGAGAATACGCATGCGCCATATGTTTCCCCTATGAGCAGCAGCTTCTAATGGACAGTAACGAGGAGGGGAAGAATATAATATGCCATGCAAAAACGGAAATACGGCTCTTATCAAACGAAGAGAAAAGCCGAACAGACCATAGCGGACGCGACTGAATTGTATGGATGTAAAAATATCTACTTAGCCTATAGTACCCCACATTTTTACAAAGTTGTAGGCTACATTGTGTTTAATTGCTTTAATATGCTAGTTTCATGTTCTGTTTTTATGTGATAAATGTGCTGGTTTTATTGTAAAGTATCTTTGACTAGCCTACAATTTAAAGAACTATATAAATAAATTTTTTATTATTTAGCCTTTGCCTTAAAAGTGAGCAGAGGGAATAATGTTCCTTGGGAAATGGACCCTAATGACTAGGCTTAATTTCAAACCCTTATTCACAGTGCGAGAACATGTTTTACAACCGTATGCACAAATCTCTATAAGCTATATCTAATTCTTTGTACAAATAATCTTCATACAGAACAATCAGAAAGGGACAACAAATAGAAAAATAAGTGACTTCAATACACGCTGTGAGCATTTGTAAAATAATATTCATGGTTTATTCAACAAGGACTGCACCAAAATAAAAAGATTAAGAGCATTGTGGTTGTTCCGGTATAATTATTGTAAACTACACTACATACTAGGGATGGGCGAGTACAGCATTATCTGATCTGTTTTACACATGAATTATCTGTATCGGTCCGTACTGGACTGGGCGGGGCCTAAACGGAAGTGGGTCAGATTTAACCGGAAGTGTGTTGGGTTCTCTTGAATGTGCGGGGCTTTAACCGTATGGTATTTAAGCATGCAATTGATATGGTTGATCAAAATGTATTGCTGATTTGAAAACTATTTACATGACAGCATCAAGCTGTCAATGGTGGGTCATGGTAACAAACAAACTATATACAGAACGTTTTGCAACAATGATACAACACATGCATAAGAGTTTTGCTACTCAATATAACTTTCTTTTTTTAACTTTTTTTTTTTTTATGATCAGGTGATTTTTTTTTTTTGGTTCTTTTTTATTTTTTATTTCCACACCAGGTATATATGTGTGTGTGGTGTGTGTGAGTAATGGCGTTTTTCACACTGCTGGTAACAGCTCGCCTGCCTCGACTGACCCACTAGCGTCCGTTTTCCATTGCCAGATTGGTAAAGCCTCGGCGTGGTGGTCACCATAGCAACGCGTGATGACGTCATTTTCAGCGCGACGCACAACAGCAGTCGGCTACTCGCCACAGCCAGAAGAAATGTTTTGTTTCAAAAGAAGCTGAAGAAGCAACAAAAAATCACCGCAAAAAAACGGGAGATGGGAATTCTGACGGAGTTCAGACGTCGACATGACGGTGTTGCCGACACAAAGGGTAAGTTAAGTTTCCCGGTAACGTTAGCTAAACATTTGCATGTGTTAGGGGCCCGGTCAGTCTTACTATACGCTATAAAGTACATGAACTTTAGCAACCATGATTACACACCAAAATATGTTTGCTGTGTACTGTTGTGTTTCAGAGCATTCACGCTTTGCAAAATCGCCGCCGCAGACCGTCTGGTGGGCGATGTCCGACCGGTGAGATCTCTGGTTCTGACCTGCTGGGCTTCGTATAATCTGTATGAGAGTCACGGAGAGGCTTATGACAACGACTGGGATGCATCTGGGCCGCAGAGCCAGGGGGGACACTGTCACGGGGGCAGAGGAGAAGACCGGAAGTTTGGAGGTTTGATGCGCTACTTGAAAAGCTAAATAAAAACTTTGTTAATATATATATATATATAATATTATACACACAATATATTATATTGTCTTGTTTTTTTAAAGTACAGTGGGCAATATTGGAAACGACATGAGAAGCTAGTAGCCCGAACAGTTGAAAAGTGAGAATAGTGCGAGAGTGGATAATCTGTCGGTGTCTGGCTAGATTTGTTTTAAATGTCCCGTTTGTTCTGGAAACCCACTCCGCACTCTTGTTTGCTAAAACAGCAGTCATAAGTGACGATTCTCTCCGACCAACCAGCGGTCTGCCGGTTTCCACGTCACTTTTGGTATCCTCGGCTCGCTTGGAACTCAACTGAGGTAGTACTAAAAAAAGTACTGGTCAGAGGTCCCAGGGACTTTTTTTCGTAATGGAAACCAAAAAAGGCGGGTGAGTCGAGGCGAGTCGAGTAGATACCACGCAGTGGAAAACCGCCATAGAGAGCGAACAGAGAGAGGGGGGCGGGGGGCAGCTGACAGTAAAAAAAAAAAAAAAAATCTCGATGGCAGAGACGTGACGGTGCATGTCTGAAACCCACGTTCACCAGAAATCTACTGGTTACTATGTAAGGACTACAAACTGAAGTTAAAAACAAACCTGAAGCTGAAGAAACCCTAAACGTTAACGGAACAGATCCGTGATTCTCACAGAGCGCTGCGCGGCCAGTTGAGGAGTTGTATTCAATCCGAGCACGGATATTGACTCATATTACTCGTATAATACTTGTACTCGGCAAAAGTGCTTTATCTGTACCGGATACTCGTTTCAGCCGGATACTCGGCTAATCCCTACTACATACGTACTGTATATAGGCCACGTTATTGGTCCAGGGATGTGAGACTAATTGAGAAGGTTATGAAACCAATGTAAGCTATAATAAAAAACATTGTGCCTCCATATTAAGGAGTAACACAAACTGTCCTTTATTAGAGAAGGATAAGCAACAAGAAAATTCAATCATGAATGTATTGGTCTCTGACCAGTCTGCTATTATTATCATCTGGGAATATCGCTACATTAATATCGTTACACTTAATCTTTGGAGCGTGTCCTGGAGCTGAGACCACGGACGCTGCACTGCTCATCTCTACTTTTACAGAGAGAGTGGACAATATCTTGCAGGTCTGCCGGCAGGCGGTGGCCACCGGGCAGCGGCCGCTCGCCAGGCAGCCTCGGAACACTACCGTCCCACCGGGAAAAGTCCCACTCCGCATCAGGGTGCCAGTGGATCCATTTGTAAAAATCTAAACAACTATAGTAGGGTTTAAATCAAACTCGTGACAATAGTGACAAGTAGGCTAATCCATTTTAATAAAAATAAAGAACACATGCAGAAAACAACGGACTAACTGTTAAACACGTTAATTTTGGATCAGACGGCAGCTGATTTGACACATGAGACTCCAGGATTAATCTTAGCCCGGCTGTTAGCCTGCTCTGGACCAGGCTAGCCGCAAAGATAAATCCCAGGTTACTTGGCTGGGTTTAATTCAATCTGGTTTCGTGCAACCGAGTCAAAGCTAAATTCATCCAGGATAACTTGGATATCCCGGCTTAATCCCTTATCCTAGTTTCGTGCAAAAGGCCCCAGATCCTGAATGGGAATATTTTCGAGCAATAGAAAGAGCACAACTCCTGGACATGAGCAAAACTTTTAAAGGTGCAGCAGAAGGTGGGAGAGTGTCAAGTGTGGGCAGCTTAGACTTACGTTTATGCTCTTTGCAGATGATGTGGTTCTGTTGGCTTCATCGGGCAGTGATCTACAGCGCCCACTGGGGTGACTCATAAGGGGGAAAGTGGGCCTTGGCTCAGGCTGTGTTCAGCATGGGAGAACTCCTGACCCTAAATGGGAACATTGTCAAGCGATGTAAAGAACTGTAAAGGGAAAATTACATAGAAAATGATTTTCTTTCAATAATCAATTGTTCATCTCTTAAGGGATTTTTTCATCTAAGTAAATCCTTCAATTGCCTCTGAAATATGTTTATCCTAAATAAGTCCTCCAGTGTTGGAGACAACTAAAAATGTTCTGACTCTGCATTCTCCACTGCAAGCAAGTTGGAGCCATGAAGTATTTACAGACGAGATAAATCTCTGATTTCTCAGAAGAATGACGGCTACAGTCATTCTTGACGCACTAGAGACAGATGCACGGGGATATAAGGAGGTGTATTACTGATTGTATTCACCAGTTGCCACTTTGTAACTCTGTTCATTGTGAAAGCTGTTTTCGTCAAATGATTGTTCTCTGCAGAAAACAATTAAACCCTTACCCAATACCTAAACCTTTAACCAGTTTGCGCTGTCTTTATTTTGTTTCAACAAGGTCTCTTCTGCCACTCAAATTCCTCCCTCGCTGTACAGAAACTTCCACAACAATGCATAGATACATAGATACACACACACACACACACACACCCGGATACATAGATAGGCATACACACACACACACACACACACGGTGATACATAGATACACACACAAACACATAGATAGATACACACACACACACACAGATACACACACACATAGATACACAGACACACACACACACATAGATACACACTCTCCCCCCCCCCATCAGCATCTGTGGTTGTTTTCTGGTGTAAAGACATTGATTCTGGGTAGAGAGCTGACGCTGCAACACTTCCTCTGATGAGGAGATACAGACGTCATGGTTGGTAAGAGAACACAGATCAGCTGATGGGGGGGGCGTGGTGTGTAGAGTGTATCGGAGGTGACAGGTGTCGGGGGGGGGTGGTGTAGAGTATCTGAGCTACATGAGTGACAGCAGTGTCAGTGGTTGTGGACCTCGGAGCAGAATGGCTGCAGTCACAGAGCTCTTCATCCTGCTGGTCGCTCTCATCAGCAGCATCCATGCAGGAGAACAGATCATCATCCAAGAGGAAGGGTCCTCTCACACCTTCACCCTCCCCGAGAACACTACCTCCTGCCTGATCTCCAGGTCTGTTGGTGAGGAGAACCTGGTCCTGTGGAACACCTCTGACCTCTGTTCCAACCAGTCCTCAGTACCTGGACCCCTGAAACAACGACTGGTCATCGATGTGAAGACTTCTTCTTACAGCATCCTCAACCTGACCCTGTCAGACACCGGCCCGTACCGAGAGGTGTGCTGGACCGAGGGCACCGTAACCCACAGCAACAACATCACTATCACGGTTTGTTCTTCAGTAAGTCCGAGAGATATCACAGCGAGACCTGGGGAAACAGTGGACGTGCCATGTGGGGGACCAGCTGGTCATCAGGACGTCCAGTGGCTTAAACAGGACTCTGGATATGGGCAGGAGACATGGAGCAGAGTTTTTGGGGACAAGACAACATCAGAGATGGACGATGTTAGAGGAAGATACCAAGTGGTGACAAACTCATCCGCTCTTCGTGTTTCCAACGTCACGGTAACAGACTTTAGACGGTACAGCTGTCTGGTGATGGACCAGCAGCAGTGTGTCAGCAGTGAGGCTGTATGGTTGTACCCACCGTCTGAGAGAATCTACCGCTCAGTGGGGGAGACCGCCGTGTTGCCTTGCACCGTCGCTGACTCCACTGATGAACAGCCCACCCGCTGGTCTACTGGGATCTCCCCTGTCCCAGGAATACTAACCCAAACTGATCCTTCAGTAGACCAGAACTACTCGCTGGTGTTTTCATCTCTAATGTTAAATCACTCTGGTTGGTACTCCTGTGGAGTCTCTATGAGAGAGCAACGGTATCATCTGGTGGTGTGTCCCACATTTGCCCCCCCCCCGCTGTAGAGCTCTTCTCAGAGGGAGATGATGTCACTATCAGGTGCACAGGTAGGAGAGAGGACAGGTGGCACGTTTGGTTCATCAAGTCAGACCGAACAGAGGGAAGAGTCTTTACTGTAATGTCTGATCAGAGGGAACAGAGTGAGATGGGACTATGGTAATGGGACCCTAGTTATCTCTAATATCTCAGTGGGAGATGCGGGGGGGTACTGGTGTGTAGTTATTGACCGATATTATCAGTGCATGTCAACAGAGAGGACGGTGTTGGTGTACGTGGAGCCCTTTGGGATCTACTCCACCTTCTTCAAAGTGAGATGCTCAGTGCTCAGCGTCCTGCTGCTGATGCTCTGTGCTGCTGTAGTCGCTGTGAGGAGGAACAACACACACACAACACACACACACACACACACACACACACACACTTAATATGATCACACACACACACACACACACTTAATATGATCACACACACACACACACACACTTAATATGATCACACACACACACACACACACACACACCACACAGAGATTATAGACACAACAAACAGAATTAATGGGAAATACACAATGATTATTATTATTATTATTATATTTATTTTAACAATATAATATCATTAAAATAATATAATATGTTACATCATAATACTATTATAATAATATATTGTTATATATGTTGTGTGTATATAGATGATAATATATGTATTTACAATATGTTATATATATTTTATTACATATGTATATATATATTGGGTTAGTTGATCTTGTCAGGATGTTGTTGTGGGGTGGCGGGGTAACATGTTGGGAATTGTTCACTTTTTAACATACTGTCACCTTAGAGATTATTTCTAATCATTTTGAATGTGGTGTGTGTGTCTGTGTGTGTGAGCTTGTGTGTGTCTGTCTGTGTGTGTGCCTGTGTCCGTGTGTTTGTGTGTCTGCCTGTGTGTGTGTGTGTGTGCTTGTGTATGTGTATGTGTGTCCCCCTGTGTGTGTCTGTGTGTATCTGTGTGTGTGTCTGTCTGTGTCTGTGTCTGCCTGTGTGTGTGTGTGTGTGTGTGTGTGTGTGTGTGTGTGTGTGGTCTGCCTGGGTGTGGTCTGGGTGTCTGTGTTTGTGTCTCTTCCTGTGTGTGTGCTTGTGTGGTGTGTCTGTGTGTCTGCTTGTGTGTGTGTCTGTGTGTATCTGTGTGTGTGTGTCTGTCTGTATCTGTGTGTGTGTCTGCCTGTGCGTGTGTGCCTGTGTGTGTGTGTGTGTGTGTGTGTGTGTGTGTTTTTGTGTGTCTGCTGCCGTCCTACTTAATAAATTACTATTTTGATTCAGCACACCGTCTGGAGCTGTATATTCTTATAACTGTTAGAGACCAGCTGGTGAATAAAGTTTTGGATTTCTTTATATAAATCGGGTTGTAGTGATGTAGAAGTACACCAAAATGTAAAGAAGGAGCCACAACAAGTGGCCACTGCAACTAATGATGACACAATGTAGGTGCATAAAAACTGGTGGATTTAATTATTCATTTTATTTTCCATTAAAGTATGAGAAAGGTTTTGGGAGCTTTATTTGTAATACCTTTGATAATAACAAAACTCTTAATAGAGAGCTTTATAATTATGTATGTAAATTAACTTTTGACAGTAATAACTTCCTTTTCTTAACCTCTGCTGTCTGATCATACACACCACACTCCACTGTTATGGGGGGGGGGGGCATGTCAGTAGATTTCCTCACTAACACACAATAAGGAGGTCAGTCAGCATATTGTCAATATAATATATGTTGTAAATAAATATGGGCGCCATCTGGTGGCGGAGATCAGGCAGCACATTCTCAATTTAATATATTATATAGAAAGAGTCACAAGCGCCATATACTGTTTCTAGGTAATCATCCAGTCTAATGCAAGCTTTAAATTCACATGTATGGGGAGTCCTTTTTTCCAGGGAAACCTTTTTTCTTTGTGGTAGGAAATATTTTAACCCTACCCAACATCACAGTACTCTCTTAAACAACACCACTTTCATGTATATGTATGAATTCCGTATGGAAAAACATATTTTTCTGATAATGTCAGTACAACAACATAATCTTCCATTCCAAACAAACAGCATGAAACAACAAAACTACAACAGTGTCACGTAATGTTACGTAATCCAGAAAGGTCGTGTCTGGGGTTAAGCATGTATTCATACTAGTTAGTTAGTAGTCTGATGATATCTGACTGTATAAAGCGTGTATTAATACTAGTTAGGTAGTAGTCTGATGAGTGGAGTCCATTTAGGTTTCATTGCAGGATACTATTTTAAAAATCAACGACAGAGGAGAAAAACGATAGAAGGTAAGATACCAATCCGGTCTCTCTCCGGACTCAAAAACATGCTACGGGGGGGGGGCAACACAGTCTGATAACCTTACACATGGGGAACAAAGCGGGACGAGTTAGAGTGACTATTGATTCTAACCCTATAGTTAAGAATCAACTCAAAATGATGACGTTTTATATACACTTTTTATTGTTTTTTAATCTGAGAAATTATAATTGCCATTTGTCTGATTTAAAGGCTTACAGTCTATGGTTTATTAACATCAGCAATAGATCACATGTAGAGAATTTTGACAGCTACTCTGTCTTAATAAAAACAACTGTGTACCAGCTGATATGTAGGTCTGATAACATTTTATTAAATCAGAGTCGGAGGTCACAGGAAGTGAGTATTTCTTTGACTTCCTTTTAAGCCTGAAGGCTGCTGGAATCTCAACTGGAAACTGTCCGACTTTACAGCATCTTTTTGTTAGCG